>NW_028257470.1:0-116374 GCF_982258835.1 Parasteatoda tepidariorum
CCACCATTTTGGGGCACCGCAACGCGACACTACAGCCGCGGACGTGCCGCGGTAAGGTAGTGGACTGTCCGCCATCTTTGGCCACTAATATGAGCGGAAGCCGAACAGAAGAGTAAAGGCGCTGGCGTGTAGTAGTAGGTCAGAGTAGAGTCCGATATTTTGGGCCACCGCAACGTGACACTACAGCCGTGCACGTGCTGCGGTAAGGCTATGGATTGTCCGCCATCTTTGGCCACAAATTAGAGCGGAAGCTCATCTGAGGAGTAAAGCCACAGGCGTGTCGTTGTAGGGCAGTGTAGAGTCCGCCATTTAGGGGCACCGCAACGCGGCACTACAGCCGCAGACGTGCCACAGTAGGGCCACGGAGGGTCCGCCATATTAGGCCACTGATTTAAGCGGAAGCGCAACTGAGAACTTAAGTCTTTGGTAGAGTCTAGTAGGGCAGTGTAGTGTCCGACATTTTGGGGCACCGCAACGTGGCACTACAGCCGCGGACGTGCTGCAGTAGGGCCATGGAGGGTCCGCCATATTTGGCCACTGATTTAAGCGAAAGCCCAACTGAGGAGTAAAGGAACAGGCGTGTCGTAGTAGGGCAGTGAAGTGTCCGCCATTTTGGGGGCACCGCAACGCAGCACTACAGCCGCGGACTTGCCGCAGATGGGCTATAGACTAATCGCCAGCTTTGGCCACTGATTTGAGCGGAAGTCGAAATAAGGAGTAAAGGCACTGACGTGTCGTCGTAGGGCAGTGTAGAGTCCGATATTTTAGGCCGCCGCAACGCGGCAATAAAGCCGCGCACGTGCCACATAAGGGCCACGGAGAGTCCGCCATATTTGGTCACTGATTAAAGCGGAAGCGCAACTGAGAACTTAAGTCTTTGGTAGAGTCTAGCAGGGCAGTGTTGTGTCCGCCATTTTGGGCCACCGCCATTTTGGGGCACCGCAACGCGACACTACAGCCACGGACGTGACGCAGTAGGGCTATAGACTGTCCGCCATCTTTGGCCATTAATTAGAGCGGAAACCGGACTGAGGAGTAAAGGCACTGACGTGTAGTAGTAGGGCAGAGTAGAGTCCGATATTTTGGGGCAACACAATGCGGCACTTCAGCAGCGCACGAGCCGCTGAAGGGCCATGGAGTGTCCGACATCTTTTTCCACTATTAAGAGCGGAAGCCAATCTGAGGAGAAAAGGCACTGGCGTGTAGTAGTAGGGCAGTGTAGAGTCCGATATTTTGGGCCACTGCAACGTGGCACTACAGCCACACACGTGCCGCAGTAGGGCAATAGACCGTCCGCCATCGTTAGACACTGATTAGAGCAGAAGCCGAACTGAGGAGTAAAGGCACAGGCGTGTCGTAGTCGGGCAGTGTAGAGTCCGCCATTTTAGGGAACCGCAACGCGACACTACAGCCGCGGACGTGACGCAGTAGGGCTATAGACTGTCCGCCATCTTTGGCCATTAATTAGAGCGGAAGCCGAACTGAGGAGTAAAGGCACTGACGTGTAGTAGTAGGGCAGAGTAGAGTCCGATATTTTGGGGCAACACAACGCGGCACTTCAGCAGCGCACGAGCCGCTGAAGGGCCATGGAGTGTCCGACATCTTTTTCCACTATTAAGAGCGGAAGCCGATCTGAGGAGAAAAGGCACAGGCGTGTCGTAGTCGGGCAGTGTAGCGTCCGACATGTTGGGCCACCGCAACGCGGCAATAAAGCCGCGCACGGGCCGCAGAAGGGCCATGGAGGGTCCGCCATATTTGGCCATAGATAAAAGCGGAAGCGCAACTGAGAACTTAAGTTTATGGTACAGTCTAGTAGGGTAGTGTTGTGTCCACCATTTTGGGCTACCGCAACGCAGCACTACAGCCACGCGCGCGCCGAAGTAGTGCCGGGGAGTGTTCGCCATCTTTGGTCCCGGATGAGAGCGGAAGCCCTGCTGAGGAGTAAAGGCACTGGCGTGTCGTAGTAGGGCAGTGTAGAGTCCGCAATTTTGAGGCAACGCAACGCGACACTACAGCCACGGACGTACCGCAGTAGGGCTATAAAATGTCCGCCATCTTTGGCCATTAATTAGAGCGGAAGCCGAACTGAGGAGTGAAAGCACTGACGTGTAGTAGTAGGGCAGTGGAGAGTCCTATATTTTGTTCCACCGCAGCGGGGCAATAAAGCCACGCACGTGTCGCAGTAGGGCCGTGGAGTGTCCGCCATCTTTGGCCACTGATTAGAGCGGAAGCCGAACTGTGGAGTAAAGGCACTTACGTGTCGTAGTCGGGCAGTGTTGAGTACGCCATTTTGGGCCACTGCAACGCGGCACTTTAGCAGCGCACGCGCCGCTGAAGGGCCATGGAGTGTCCGACATCTTTTTCCATTAGTTAGAGTGGAAGCCGAACTGAGGAGAAAAGGCACAGGCGTGCAGTAGTAGGGCAGTGTAGTATCCTGTCATTTTGGCCACCACTACGCAGCACTACAGCCGCGGACGTGCCGCAGTAGGGCTATAGACTGTCTGCCATCTTTAGCCACTGATTTAAGCGGAAGCCCTACTGAGGAGTAAAGGAACAGGCGTGTCGTAGTAGGGCAGTGTAGAGTCCGATATTTTGGGGCAACGCAACGCGACACTACAGCCGCGCGCTTGGCGCAATAGGGCCATGGAGGGTCCGCCATATTTTGCCTCTGATTTAAGCGGAAGCGCAACTGAGAACTTAAGTCTTTGGTAGAGTCTAGTAGGGCAGTGTGGTGTCCGCCATTTCGGGCCACCGCAACGCGGCACAACAGCCTATTACGTGCCGCAGTAGGGCCGTGGAGTGTCCGCCATTTTTGGCCACTGATTAGAGCGGAAGCCGAACTGAGGAGTAAACGCACTGGCGTGTCGTAGTCGGACAGTGTTGCGTCCGACATGTTGGGCCACTGCAACGCGGCACTTCAGCAGCGCACGTGCCGCCGAAGGGCCATGGAGTGTCCGACATCTTTTCCACTATTTAGAGCGGAAGCAGAACTGAGGAGAAAAGGCACTGGCGTGTAGTAGTAGGGCAGTGTAGAGTCCGATATTTTGGGCCATCGCAACACGGCACTACTGCCGTGCACGTGCAGCATTAGGGCCGGGGAGTGTTCATCATCTTTGGACACGGATTAGAGCGGAAGCCCAACTGAGGAGTAAAGCCACAGGCGTGTCGTATTCGGGCAGTGTTGCGTCCGACATGTTGGGCCGCAGCAACGCGGCACTACAGCTTACACGTGCCGCTGAAGGGCCATGGAGTGTCCGCCATCTTTTTCTATTAGTTAAATTGGAAGCCGAACTGAGGAGAAAAGGCACTGGCGTGTAGTAGTAGGGCAGTGTAGTATCCTGCCATTTTGGCCACCACTGCTCAGCACTACAGCCGCGGACGTGCAGCAGTAGGGCTATAGACTGTCCGCCATCTTTAGCCACTGATTTAAGCGGAAGCCCAACTGAGGAGTAAAAGAACAGGCGTGTCGCAGTAGGGCAGTGTAGAGTCCGCTATTTTGGGGCACCGCAACACGGCACTACAGCCTCGGACGTGCCGCAGTAGGACTATGGAATGTCCGCCATCTTTGGTAACGGATAAGAGCGGAAGCTCAACTGAGGAGTAAAGGCACAGGCGTGTCGTAGTAGGGCAGTGTATAGTCCGACATTTTGGGCCACCGCACCGCGGCACTACAGTCGCGGACGTGCTGCTGTAGGGCTATGGAGTGTCCACCATCTTTGGCCACTGATTAGAGCGGAAGCTCATCTGAGGAGTAAAGCCACTGGCGTGTCGTAGTAGGGCAGTGTAGAGTCCGCCATTTAGGGGCACCGCAACGCGGCACTACAGCCGCAGACGTGCCGCAGTAGGGCCACAAAGGGTCCGCCATATTAGGCCACTGATTTAAGCGGAAGCGCAACTGAGAACTTAAGTCTTTGGTAGCGTCTAGTAGGGCAGTGTAGAGTCCGACATTTTGGGGCACCGCATCGCGGCACTACAGCCGCGGACGTGCTGCAGTAGGGCCATGGAGGGTCCGCCATATTTGGCCGCTGATTTAAGCGAAAGCCCAACAGAGGAGTAAAGGAACAGGCGTGTCGTCTTAGGGCAGTGTAGAGTCCGATATTTTGGGCCACCGCAACAGGGCACTACAGCCGTGATGTGCCGCATTAGGGCCGGGGAGTGTTCGCCATCTTTGGCCAGGGATTAGAGCGGAAGCCGAACAGAGGAGTAAAGGCACTGACGTGTAGTAGTAGGGCAGAGTAGAGTCCGATATTTTGGGGCAACACAACGTGGCACTTCCGAAGCGCACGTGCGCGCTGAAGGGCCATGGAGTGTCCGACATCTTTTTCCACTATTAAGAGCGGAAGCCGAACTGAGGAGAAAAGGCACTGGCGTGTAGTAGTAGGGCAGTGTAGAGTCCGATATTTTGGGCCATCGCAACACGGCACTACTGCCGTGCACGTGACGCATTAGGGCCGGGGAGTGTTCATCATCTTTGGACACGGATTAGAGCGGAAGCCCAACTGAAGAGTAAAGCGACAGGCGTGTCGTAGTCGGGCAGTGTTGCGTCCGACATGTTGGGCCGCAGCAACGCGGCACTACAGCCGTGCACGTGCCGCAGTAGGTCCGGGGAGTGTTCGCCATCTTTGGAAACTGATTTGAGCTGAATCCCAACTGAGCAGTAAAGGCACTGGCATGTCGTAGTAAGGTAGTGTAGAGTCCGACATTTTGGGCCTCTGCAACGTGGCACTACAGCCACGCACGTGCCGCAGAAGGGCCGTGGAGTGTCCGCCATCTTTATCCACTGATTAGAGCGGAATCCCAACTGAGGAGTAAAGGCACTGGCGTGCCGTAGTAAGCCAGTGTAGAGTCCGACATTTTGGGCCACTGCAACGTGGCACTACAGCCACGGACATGCCGCGGTAGGGCTATAGACTGTCTGCCATCTTTGGCCACTAATTAGAGCGGAAACCGAACTGAAGAGTAAAGGCACTGGCGTGTAGTAGTAGGGCAGTGTAGAGTCCGATATTTTGGGCCACCGCAACACGGCAATACAGCCGTGATGTGCCGCATTAGGGCCGGGTAGTGTTCGCCATCTTTGGCAAGGGATTAGAGCGGAAGCCGAACTGAGGAGTAAAGGCACTGACGTGTAGTAGTAGGGCAGAGTAGAGTCCGAAATTTTGGGTCAACACAACGCGGCACTTCAGCAGCGCACGTGCCGCTGAAGGGCCATGGAGTGTCCGACATCTTTTTCCACTATTAAGAGCGGAAGCCGATCTGAGGAGAAAAGGCACTGACGTGTAGTAGTAGGGCAGTGTAGAGTCCGATATTTTGGGGCAACGCGACACTACAGCCGCGCGCTTGCCGCAGTAGGGTCAAGAAGGGGCCGCCATATTTGGGAGCTGATTAAAGCGGAAGCGCAACTGAGAACTTAAGTCTTTGGTAGAGTCTAGAAGGGCAGTGCAGTGTCCGCCTATTTGGGCCACCGCAACGGGTCACTATAGCCACGCACGTGCAGCAGTAGGGCCGTGGAGTGTCCACCATTTTTGACCATTGATTCGAGCGGAAGCCGAACTGAGGAGTAAAGGCACTGGCGTGTCGTAGTCGGACAGTGTTGCGTCCGACATGTTGGGCCACTGAAACGCGGCACTTCAGCAGCGCACGTGCCGCTGAAGGAGTGTCCGACATCTTTTTCCACTATTTAGAGCGGAAGCAGAACTGAGGAGAAAAGGCACTGGCGTGTAGTAGTAGGGCAGTGTAGTATCCTGCAATTTTGGCCACCGCTGCTCAGCACTACAGCCGCCTACGTGCCGCAGTAGGGCTATAGACTGTCCGCCATCTTTAGCCACTGATTTAAGCGGAAGCCCAACTGAGGAGTAAAGGAACAGGCGTGTCGCAGTAGGGCAGTGTAGAGTCCGCTATTTTGGGGCACCGCAACACGGCACTACAGCCGCGGACGTGCCGCAGTAGGACTATGGAATGTCCGCCATCTTTGGTAACGGATAAGAGCGGAAGCTCAACTGAGGAGTAAAGGCACAGGCGTGTCGGTGTAGGGCAGAGTAGAGTCCGATATTTTGGGCCACCGCAACGTGACACTACAGCCGTGCACGTGCCGCGGTAAGGCTATGGATTGTCCGCCAACTTTGGCCACAAATTAGAGCGGAAGCCGAACTGAAGAGTAAAGGCACTTGCGTGTCGTGGTAGGGCAGTGTATAGTCCTACATTTTGGGCCACCGCACCGCGGCACTACAGTCGCGGACGTGCTGCTGTAGGGCTATTGAGTGTCCACCATCTTTGGCCATTGATTAGAGCGGAAGCTCATCTGAGGAGTAAAGCCACTGGCGTGTCGTAGTAGGGCAGAGTAGAGTCCGCCATTTAGGGGCACCGCAACGCGGCACTACAGCCGCAGACGTGCCGCAGTAGGGCCACGGAGGGTCCGCCATATTAGGCCACTGATTTAAGCGGAAGCGCAACTGAGAACTTAAGTCTTTGGTAGAGTCTAGTAGGGCAGTGTAGAGTCCGACATTTTGGGGCACCGCATCGCGGCACTACAGCTGCGGACGTGCTGCAGTAGGGCCATGGAGGGTCCGCCATATTTGGCCACTGATTTAAGCGAAAGCCCAACTGAGGAGTAAAGGAACAGGCGTGTCGTAGTAGGGCAATGAAGTGTCCACCATTTTGGGGCACCGCAACGCGGCACTACAGCCGCGGACGTGCCGCAGAAGGTCTATAGACTATTCGCCATCTTTGGCCACTGATTTGAGCGGAAGTCGATTTAAGGAGTAAAGGCACTGACATGTCGTCTTAGGGCAGTGTAGAGCCCGATATTTTGGGCCACCGCAACACGGCACTACAGCCGTTATGTGCCGCATTAGGGCCGGGAGTGTTCGCCATCTTTGGCCAGGGATTAGAGCGGAAGCCGAAAAGAGGAGTAAAGGCACTAACGTGTAGTAGTAGGGCAGAGTAGAGTCCGATATTTTGGGGCAACACAACGTGGCACTTTAGCAGCGCACGTGCCGCTGAAGGGCCATGGAGTGTCCGACATCTTTTTCCACTATTAAGCGCGGAAGCCGAACTGAGGAGAAAAGGCTCTGGCGGGTAGTAGTAGAGCAGTGTAGAGTCCGATATTTTGGTCCATCGCAACACGGCACTACTGCCGTGCACGTGCCGCATTAGGGCCGGGGAGTGTTCATCATCTTTGGACACGGATTAGAGCGGAAGCCCAACTGAGGAGTAAAGCCACAGACGTGTCGTAGTCGGGCAGTGTTGCGTCCGACATGTTGGGCCGCAGCAACGCGGCACTACAGCCGTGCAAGTGCCGCATTAGGGCCGGGGAGTGTTCGCCATCTTTGGTCCCAGGAAAGAGCGGAAGCCCTGCTGAGGAGTAAAGGCACTGGAGTGTCGTAGTAGGGCAGTGTAGAGTCCGCCATTTTGGGGCAACGCAACGGGGCAATAAAGCCACGCACGTGTCGCAGTAGGGCCGTGGAGTGTCCGCCATCTTTGGCCACTGATTAGAGCGGAAGCCGAACTGTGGAGTAAAGGCGCTGGCGTGTCGTAGTCGGGCAGTGTAGAATACGCCATTTTGGGCCACTGCAACGCGACACTTTAGCAGCGCACGTGCCGCTGAAGGGCCATGGAGTGCCCGACATCTTTTTCCATTAGTTAGAGTGGAAGCAGAACTGAGGAGAAAAGGCACTGGCGTGTAGTAGTAGGGCAGTGTAGTATCCTGTCATTTTGGCCACCGCTACGCAGCACTACAGCCGCGGACGTGCCGCAGTAGGGCAATAGACTGTCCGCCATCTTTTGCCACTGATTTAAGCGGAAGTGCTACTGAGGAGTAAAGGAACAGGCGTGTCGTAGTAGGGCAGTGTAGAGTCCGATATTTTGGGGCAACGCAACGCGACACTACAGCAGCGCGCTTGCCGCAGTAGGGCCATGGAGGGTCCGCCATATTTGGCCTCTTATTTAAGCGGAAGCGCAACTGAGAACTTAAGTCTTTGGTAGAGTCTAGTAGGGCAGTGTAGTGTCCGCCATTTCGGGCCACCGCAACGCGGCACAACAGCCTATTACGTGCCGCAGTAGGGCCATGGAGTGTCCGCCATTTTTGGCCACTGATTAGAGCGGAAGCCGATCTGAGGAGTAAAGGCACTGGCGTGTCGTAGTCGGACAGTGTTGCGTCCGACATGTTGGGCCACTGCAACGCGGCACTTCAGCAGCGCACGTGCCGCCGAAGGGCCATGGAGTGTCCGACATCTTTTTCCACTATTTAGAGCGGAAGCAGATCTGAGGAGAAAAGGCACAGGCGTGTAGTAGTAGGGCAGTGTAGAGTCCACCATTTTGGGGCACCGCAACGCGACACTACAGCCGCGGACGTGCCGCGGTAAGGTAGTGGACTGTCCGCCATCTTTGGCCACTAATATGAGCGGAAGCCGAACAGAAGAGTAAAGGCGCTGGCGTGTAGTAGTAGGTCAGAGTAGAGTCCGATATTTTGGGCCACCGCAACGTGACACTACAGCCGTGCACGTGCTGCGGTAAGGCTATGGATTGTCCGCCATCTTTGGCCACAAATTAGAGCGGAAGCTCATCTGAGGAGTAAAGCCACAGGCGTGTCGTTGTAGGGCAGTGTAGAGTCCGCCATTTAGGGGCACCGCAACGCGGCACTACAGCCGCAGACGTGCCACAGTAGGGCCACGGAGGGTCCGCCATATTAGGCCACTGATTTAAGCGGAAGCGCAACTGAGAACTTAAGTCTTTGGTAGAGTCTAGTAGGGCAGTGTAGTGTCCGACATTTTGGGGCACCGCAACGTGGCACTACAGCCACGGACGTGCTGCAGTAGGGCCATGGAGGGTCCGCCATATTTGGCCACTGATTTAAGCGAAAGCCCAACTGAGGAGTAAAGGAACAGGCGTGTCGTAGTAGGGCAGTGAAGTGTCCGCCATTTTGGGGGCACCGCAACGCAGCACTACAGCCGCGGACTTGCCGCAGATGGGCTATAGACTAATCGCCAGCTTTGGCCACTGATTTGAGCGGAAGTCGAAATAAGGAGTAAAGGCACTGACGTGTCGTCGTAGGGCAGTGTAGAGTCCGATATTTTAGGCCGCCGCAACGCGGCAATAAAGCCGCGCACGTGCCACATAAGGGCCACGGAGAGTCCGCCATATTTGGTCACTGATTAAAGCGGAAGCGCAACTGAGAACTTAAGTCTTTGGTAGAGTCTAGCAGGGCAGTGTTGTGTCCGCCATTTTGGGCCACCGCCATTTTGGGGCACCGCAACGCGACACTACAGCCACGGACGTGACGCAGTAGGGCTATAGACTGTCCGCCATCTTTGGCCATTAATTAGAGCGGAAGCCGAACTGAGGAGTAAAGGCACTGACGTGTAGTAGTAGGGCAGAGTAGAGTCCGATATTTTGGGGCAACACAATGCGGCACTTCAGCAGCGCACGAGCCGCTGAAGGGCCATGGAGTGTCCGACATCTTTTTCCACTATTAAGAGCGGAAGCCAATCTGAGGAGAAAAGGCACTGGCGTGTAGTAGTAGGGCAGTGTAGAGTCCGATATTTTGGGCCACTGCAACGTGGCACTACAGCCACACACGTGCCGCAGTAGGGCAATAGACCGTCCGCCATCGTTAGACACTGATTAGAGCAGAAGCCGAACTGAGGAGTAAAGGCACAGGCGTGTCGTAGTCGGGCAGTGTAGAGTCCGCCATTTTAGGGAACCGCAACGCGACACTACAGCCGCGGACGTGACGCAGTAGGGCTATAGACTGTCCGCCATCTTTGGCCATTAATTAGAGCGGAAGCCGAACTGAGGAGTAAAGGCACTGACGTGTAGTAGTAGGGCAGAGTAGAGTCCGATATTTTGGGGCAACACAACGCGGCACTTCAGCAGCGCACGAGCCGCTGAAGGGCCATGGAGTGTCCGACATCTTTTTCCACTATTAAGAGCGGAAGCCGATCTGAGGAGAAAAGGCACAGGCGTGTCGTAGTCGGGCAGTGTAGCGTCCGACATGTTGGGCCACCGCAACGCGGCAATAAAGCCGCGCACGGGCCGCAGAAGGGCCATGGAGGGTCCGCCATATTTGGCCATAGATTAAAGCGGAAGCGCAACTGAGAACTTAAGTTTATGGTACAGTCTAGTAGGGTAGTGTTGTGTCCACCATTTTGGGCTACCGCAACGCAGCACTACAGCACCGCGCGCGCCGAAGTAGTGCCGGGGAGTGTTCGCCATCTTTGGTCCCGGATGAGAGCGGAAGCCCTGCTGAGGAGTAAAGGCACTGGCGTGTCGTAGTAGGGCAGTGTAGAGTCCGCAATTTTGAGGCAACGCAACGCGACACTACAGCCACGGACGTACCGCAGTAGGGCTATAAAATGTCCGCCATCTTTGGCCATTAATTAGAGCGGAAGCCGAACTGAGGAGTGAAAGCACTGACGTGTAGTAGTAGGGCAGTGGAGAGTCCTATATTTTGTTCCACCGCAGCGGGGCAATAAAGCCACGCACGTGTCGCAGTAGGGCCGTGGAGTGTCCGCCATCTTTGGCCACTGATTAGAGCGGAAGCCGAACTGTGGAGTAAAGGCACTTACGTGTCGTAGTCGGGCAGTGTTGAGTACGCCATTTTGGGCCACTGCAACGCGGCACTTTAGCAGCGCACGCGCCGCTGAAGGGCCATGGAGTGTCCGACATCTTTTTCCATTAGTTAGAGTGGAAGCCGAACTGAGGAGAAAAGGCACAGGCGTGCAGTAGTAGGGCAGTGTAGTATCCTGTCATTTTGGCCACCACTACGCAGCACTACAGCCGCGGACGTGCCGCAGTAGGGCTATAGACTGTCTGCCATCTTTAGCCACTGATTTAAGCGGAAGCCCTACTGAGGAGTAAAGGAACAGGCGTGTCGTAGTAGGGCAGTGTAGAGTCCGATATTTTGGGGCAACGCAACGCGACACTACAGCCGCGCGCTTGGCGCAATAGGGCCATGGAGGGTCCGCCATATTTTGCCTCTGATTTAAGCGGAAGCGCAACTGAGAACTTAAGTCTTTGGTAGAGTCTAGTAGGGCAGTGTGGTGTCCGCCATTTCGGGCCACCGCAACGCGGCACAACAGCCTATTACGTGCCGCAGTAGGGCCGTGGAGTGTCCGCCATTTTTGGCCACTGATTAGAGCGGAAGCCGAACTGAGGAGTAAACGCACTGGCGTGTCGTAGTCGGACAGTGTTGCGTCCGACATGTTGGGCCACTGCAACGCGGCACTTCAGCAGCGCACGTGCCGCCGAAGGGCCATGGAGTGTCCGACATCTTTTTCCACTATTTAGAGCGGAAGCAGAACTGAGGAGAAAAGGCACTGGCGTGTAGTAGTAGGGCAGTGTAGAGTCCGATATTTTGGGCCATCGCAACACGGCACTACTGCCGTGCACGTGCAGCATTAGGGCCGGGGAGTGTTCATCATCTTTGGACACGGATTAGAGCGGAAGCCCAACTGAGGAGTAAAGCCACAGGCGTGTCGTATTCGGGCAGTGTTGCGTCCGACATGTTGGGCCGCAGCAACGCGGCACTACAGCTTACACGTGCCGCTGAAGGGCCATGGAGTGTCCGCCATCTTTTTCTATTAGTTAAATTGGAAGCCGAACTGAGGAGAAAAGGCACTGGCGTGTAGTAGTAGGGCAGTGTAGTATCCTGCCATTTTGGCCACCACTGCTCAGCACTACAGCCGCGGACGTGCAGCAGTAGGGCTATAGACTGTCCGCCATCTTTAGCCACTGATTTAAGCGGAAGCCCAACTGAGGAGTAAAGGAACAGGCGTGTCGCAGTAGGGCAGTGTAGAGTCCGCTATTTTGGGGCACCGCAACACGGCACTACAGCCTCGGACGTGCCGCAGTAGGACTATGGAATGTCCGCCATCTTTGGTAACGGATAAGAGCGGAAGCTCAACTGAGGAGTAAAGGCACAGGCGTGTCGTAGTAGGGCAGTGTATAGTCCGACATTTTGGGCCACCGCACCGCGGCACTACAGTCGCGGACGTGCTGCTGTAGGGCTATGGAGTGTCCACCATCTTTGGCCACTGATTAGAGCGGAAGCTCATCTGAGGAGTAAAGCCACTGGCGTGTCGTAGTAGGGCAGTGTAGAGTCCGCCATTTAGGGGCACCGCAACGCGGCACTACAGCCGCAGACGTGCCGCAGTAGGGCCACAAAGGGTCCGCCATATTAGGCCACTGATTTAAGCGGAAGCGCAACTGAGAACTTAAGTCTTTGGTAGCGTCTAGTAGGGCAGTGTAGAGTCCGACATTTTGGGGCACCGCATCGCGGCACTACAGCCGCGGACGTGCTGCAGTAGGGCCATGGAGGGTCCGCCATATTTGGCCGCTGATTTAAGCGAAAGCCCAACAGAGGAGTAAAGGAACAGGCGTGTCGTCTTAGGGCAGTGTAGAGTCCGATATTTTGGGCCACCGCAACAGGGCACTACAGCCGTGATGTGCCGCATTAGGGCCGGGGAGTGTTCGCCATCTTTGGCCAGGGATTAGAGCGGAAGCCGAACAGAGGAGTAAAGGCACTGACGTGTAGTAGTAGGGCAGAGTAGAGTCCGATATTTTGGGGCAACTCAACGTGGCACTTCCGAAGCGCACGTGCCGCTGAAGGGCCATGGAGTGTCCGACATCTTTTTCCACTATTAAGAGCGGAAGCCGAACTGAGGAGAAAAGGCACTGGCGTGTAGTAGTAGGGCAGTGTAGAGTCCGATATTTTGGGCCATCGCAACACGGCACTACTGCCGTGCACGTGACGCATTAGGGCCGGGGAGTGTTCATCATCTTTGGACACGGATTAGAGCGGAAGCCCAACTGAAGAGTAAAGCGACAGGCGTGTCGTAGTCGGGCAGTGTTGCGTCCGACATGTTGGGCCGCAGCAACGCGGCACTACAGCCGTGCACGTGCCGCAGTAGGTCCGGGGAGTGTTCGCCATCTTTGGAAACTGATTTGAGCTGAATCCCAACTGAGCAGTAAAGGCACTGGCATGTCGTAGTAAGGTAGTGTAGAGTCCGACATTTTGGGCCTCTGCAACGTGGCACTACAGCCACGCACGTGCCGCAGAAGGGCCGTGGAGTGTCCGCCATCTTTATCCACTGATTAGAGCGGAATCCCAACTGAGGAGTAAAGGCACTGGCGTGCCGTAGTAAGCCAGTGTAGAGTCCGACATTTTGGGCCACTGCAACGTGGCACTACAGCCACGGACATGCCGCGGTAGGGCTATAGACTGTCTGCCATCTTTGGCCACTAATTAGAGCGGAAACCGAACTGAAGAGTAAAGGCACTGGCGTGTAGTAGTAGGGCAGTGTAGAGTCCGATATTTTGGGCCACCGCAACACGGCAATACAGCCGTGATGTGCCGCATTAGGGCCGGGTAGTGTTCGCCATCTTTGGCAAGGGATTAGAGCGGAAGCCGAACTGAGGAGTAAAGGCACTGACGTGTAGTAGTAGGGCAGAGTAGAGTCCGAAATTTTGGGTCAACACAACGCGGCACTTCAGCAGCGCACGTGCCGCTGAAGGGCCATGGAGTGTCCGACATCTTTTTCCACTATTAAGAGCGGAAGCCGATCTGAGGAGAAAAGGCACTGGCGTGTAGTAGTAGGGCAGTGTAGAGTCCGATATTTTGGGATATCGCAACAAGGCACTACTGCCGTGCACGTGCCGCATTATGGCCGGGGAGTGTTCGCCATCTTTGGACACGGATTAGAGCGGAAGCCCAACTGAGGAGTAAAGCCACAGGCGTGTCGTAGTCGGGCAGTGTTGCGTCCGACATGTTAAGCCGCGCTACGCGGCGCTACAGCTTACACGTGCCGCTGAAGGGCCATGGAGTGTCCGCCATCTTTTTCCATTAGTTAGATTGGAAGCCGAACAGAGGAGAAAAGGCACTGGCGTGTAGTAGTAGGGCAGTGTAGTATCCTGCCATTTTGGCCACCACTGCTCAGCACTACAGCTGCGGACGTGCCGCAGTAGGGCTATAGACTGTCCGCCATCTATAGCCACTGATTTAAGCGGAAGCCCAACTGAGGAATAAAGGAACAGGTGTGTCGCAGTAGGGCAGTGTAGAGTCCGCTATTTTGGGGCACCGCAACACGGCACTTCAGCCGCGGACGTGCCGCAGTAGGGCTATGGAATGTCCGCCATCTTTGGTAATGGATAAGAGCGGAAGCTCAACTGAGGAGTAAAGGCACAGGCGTGTCGTAGTAGGGCAGTGTTGAGTCCGCCATTTTAGGGAACCGCAACGCGACACTACAGCCGCGGACGTGACGCAGTAGGGCTATAGACTGTCCGCCATCTTTGGCCATTAATTAGAGCGGAAGCCGAACTGAGGAGTAAAGGCACTGACGTGTAGTAGTAGGGCAGTGTAGAGTCCGATATTTTGGGGCAACGCAACGCGGCAATAAAGCCGCGCACGTGCCGAAGAAGGGCCACGGAGGGTCCGAAATATTTGGCCACAGATTAAAGCGGAAGAGCAACTGAGAACATGTCTTTGGTAGAGTCTAGCAGGACAGTGTTGTGTCCGCCATTTTGGGCCACCGCAACGTGGCCCTACAGCCACGCACGTGCCACAGTTGGGCCGTGGAGTATCCGCCATCTTTGGCCACGGATTGTAGTGGAAGCTTAACTGAGGAGTAAAGGCACTCGCGTGTCACAGTAAGGCAGTGTAGAGTCCGCCATTTTTGGGCACTGCAACGCGACACTACAGCCGCGGACGTGCCGCAGTAGGGCTATAGACTGTCCGCCATCTTTAGCCACTGATTAGAGCATAAGCCGAACTGAGGAGTAAAGGCACGGGCGTATCGTAGTCGGGCAGTGTAGCGTCCGACTTGTTAAGCCACTGCAACGCGGCACTACAGCCGTGCACGTGTCGCAGTAGGTCCGGGGAGTGTTCGCCATCTTTGGAAACTGATTTGAGCTGAATCCCAACTGAGCAGTAAAGGCACTGGCATGTCGTAGTAAGGTAGTGTAGAGTCCGACATTTTGGGCCACTGCAACTTGGCACTACAGCCACGCACGTGCCGCAGAAGGGCCGTGGAGTGTCCGCCATCTTTATCCACTGATTAGAGCGGATTCACAACTGAGGAGTAAAGGCACTGGCGCGCCGTAGTAAGCCAGTGTAGAGTCCGACATTTTGGGCCACTGCAACGTGGCACTACAGCCACACACGTGCCGCAGTAGGGCAATAGACCGTCCGCCATCGTTAGACACTGATTAGAGCAGAAGCCGAACTGAGGAGTAAAGGCACAGGCGTGTCGTAGTCGGGCAGTGTAGCGTCCGACATGTTGGGCCACCGCAACGTGGCAATAAAGTCGCGCACGTGCCGCAGAAGGGCCATGGAGGGTCCGCCATATTTGGCCATAGATTAAAGCGGAAGCGCAACTGAGAACTTAAGTTTATGGTACAGTCTAGTAGGGTAGTGTTGTGTCCACCATTTTGGGCCACCGCAACGCAGCACTACAGCCACGCGCGCGCCGAAGTAGTGCCGGGGAGTGTTCGCCATCTTTGGTCCCGGATGAGAGCGGAAGCCCTGCTGAGGAGTAAAGGCACTGGCGTGTCGTAGTAGGGCAGTGTAGAGTCCGCAATTTTGAGGCAACGCGACACTACAGCCATGGACGTACCGCAGTAGGGCTATAAAATGTCCGCCATCTTTGGCCATTAATTAGAGCGGAAGTCGAACTGAGGAGTAAAAGCACTGACGTGTAGTAGTAGGGCAGTGGAGAGTCCTATATTTTGTTCCACCGCAACGGGGCAATAAAGCCACGCACGTGTCGCAGTAGGGCCGTGGAGTGTCCGCCATCTTTGGCCACTGATTAGAGCGGAAGCCGAACTGTGGAGTAAAGGCACTTACGTGTCGTAGTCGGGCAGTGTTGAGTACGCCATTTTGGGCCACTGCAACGCGGCACTTTAGCAGCGCACGCGCCGCTGAAGGGCCATGGAGTGTCCGACATCTTTTTCCATTAGTTAGAGTGGAAGCCGAACTGAGGAGAAAAGGCACAGGCGTGCAGTAGTAGGGCAGTGTAGTATCCTGTCATTTTGGCCACCACTACGCAGCACTACAGCCGCGGACGTGCCGCAGTAGGGCTATAGACTGTCTGCCATCTTTAGCCACTGATTTAAGCGGAAGCCCTACTGAGGAGTAAAGGAACAGGCGTGTCGTAGTAGGGCAGTGTAGAGTCCGATATTTTGGGGCAACACAACGCGACACTACAGCCGCGCGCTTGGCGCAATAGGGCCATGGAGGGTCCGCCATATTTTGCCTCTGATTTAAGCGGAAGCGCAACTGAGAACTTAAGTCTTTGGTAGAGTCTAGTAGGGCAGTGTGGTGTCCGCCATTTCGGGCCACCGCAACGCGGCACAACAGCCTATTACGTGCCGCAGTAGGGCCGTGGAGTGTCCGCCATTTTTGGCCACTGATTAGAGCGGAAGCCGAACTGAGGAGTAAACGCACTGGCGTGTCGTAGTCGGACAGTGTTGCGTCCGACATGTTGGGCCACTGCAACGCGGCACTTCAGCAGCGCACGTGCCGCCGAAGGGCCATGGAGTGTCCGACATCTTTTTCCACTATTTAGAGCGGAAGCAGAACTGAGGAGAAAAGGCACTGGCGTGTAGTAGTAGGGCAGTGTAGAGTCCGATATTTTGGGCCATCGCAACACGGCACTACTGCCGTGCACGTGCCGCATTAGGGCCGGGGAGTGTTCATCATCTTTGGACAAGGATTAGAGCGGAAGCCCAACTGAGGAGTAAAGCCACAAGCGTGTCGTATTCGGGCAGTGTTGCGTCCGACATGTTGGGCCGCAGCAACTCGGCACTACAGCTTACACGTGCCGCTGAAGGGCCATGGAGTGTCCGCCATCTTTTTCCATTAGTTAAATTGGAAGCCGAACTGAGGAGAAAAGGCACTGGCGTGTAGTAGTAGGGCAGTGTAGTATCCTGCCATTTTGGCCACCACTGCTCAGCACTACAGCCGCGGACGTGCAGCAGTAGGGCTATAGACTGTCCGCCATCTTTAGCCACTGATTTAAGTGGAAGCCCAACTGAGGAGTAAAGGAACAGGCGTGTCGCAGTAGGGCAGTGTAGAGTCCGCTATTTTGGGGCACCGCAACACGGCACTACAGCCTCGGACGTGCCGCAGTAGGACTATGGAATGTCCGCCATCTTTGGTAACGGATAAGAGCGGAAGCTCAACTGAGGAGTAAAGGCACAGGCGTGTCGTAGTAGGGCAGTGTATAGTCCGACATTTTGGGCCACCGCACCGAGGCACTACAGTCGCGGACGTGCTGCTGTAGGGCCTTGGAGTGTCCGCCATCTTTTTCCATTAGTTAAATTGGAAGCCGAACTGAGGAGAAAAGGCACTGGCGTGTCGTGGTAGGGCAGTGTATAGTCCGACATTTTGGGCCACCGCACCGCGGCACTACAGTCGCGGACGTGCTGCTGTAGGGCTCTGGAGTGTCCACCATCTTTGGCCACTGATTAGAGCGGAAGCTCATCTGAGGAGTAAAGCCACTGGCGTGTCGTAGTAGGGCAGTGTAGAGTCCGCAATTTTGAGGCAACGCGACACTACAGCCATGGACGTACCGCAGTAGGGCTATAAAATGTCCGCCATCTTTGGCCATTAATTAGAGCGGAAGTCGAACTGAGGAGTAAAAGCACTGACGTGTAGTAGTAGGGCAGTGGAGAGTCCTATATTTTGTTCCACCGCAACGGGGCAATAAAGCCACGCACGTGTCGCAGTAGGGCCGTGGAGTGTCCGCCATCTTTGGCCACTGATTAGAGCGGAAGCCGAACTGTGGAGTAAAGGCACTTACGTGTCGTAGTCGGGCAGTGTTGAGTACGCCATTTTGGGCCACTGCAACGCGGCACTTTAGCAGCGCACGCGCCGCTGAAGGGCCATGGAGTGTCCGACATCTTTTTCCATTAGTTAGAGTGGAAGCCGAACTGAGGAGAAAAGGCACAGGCGTGCAGTAGTAGGGCAGTGTAGTATCCTGTCATTTTGGCCACCACTACGCAGCACTACAGCCGCGGACGTGCCGCAGTAGGGCTATAGACTGTCTGCCATCTTTAGCCACTGATTTAAGCGGAAGCCCTACTGAGGAGTAAAGGAACAGGCGTGTCGTAGTAGGGCAGTGTAGAGTCCGATATTTTGGGGCAACACAACGCGACACTACAGCCGCGCGCTTGGCGCAATAGGGCCATGGAGGGTCCGCCATATTTTGCCTCTGATTTAAGCGGAAGCGCAACTGAGAACTTAAGTCTTTGGTAGAGTCTAGTAGGGCAGTGTGGTGTCCGCCATTTCGGGCCACCGCAACGCGGCACAACAGCCTATTACGTGCCGCAGTAGGGCCGTGGAGTGTCCGCCATTTTTGGCCACTGATTAGAGCGGAAGCCGAACTGAGGAGTAAACGCACTGGCGTGTCGTAGTCGGACAGTGTTGCGTCCGACATGTTGGGCCACTGCAACTCGGCACTACAGCTTACACGTGCCGCTGAAGGGCCATGGAGTGTCCGCCATCTTTTTCCATTAGTTAAATTGGAAGCCGAACTGAGGAGAAAAGGCACTGGCGTGTAGTAGTAGGGCAGTGTAGTATCCTGCCATTTTGGCCACCACTGCTCAGCACTACAGCCGCGGACGTGCAGCAGTAGGGCTATAGACTGTCCGCCATCTTTAGCCACTGATTTAAGTGGAAGCCCAACTGAGGAGTAAAGGAACAGGCGTGTCGCAGTAGGGCAGTGTAGAGTCCGCTATTTTGGGGCACCGCAACACGGCACTACAGCCTCGGACGTGCCGCAGTAGGACTATGGAATGTCCGCCATCTTTGGTAACGGATAAGAGCGGAAGCTCAACTGAGGAGTAAAGGCACAGGCGTGTCGTAGTAGGGCAGTGTATAGTCCGACATTTTGGGCCACCGCACCGAGGCACTACAGTCGCGGACGTGCTGCTGTAGGGCCTTGGAGTGTCCGCCATCTTTTTCCATTAGTTAAATTGGAAGCCGAACTGAGGAGAAAAGGCACTGGCGTGTAGTAGTAGGGCAGTGTAGTATCCTGCCATTTTGGCCACCACTGCTCAGCACTACAGCCGCGGACGTGCAGCAGTAGGGCTATAGACTGTCCGCCATCTTTAGCCACTGATTTAAGCGGAAGCCCAACTGAGGAGTAAAGGAACAGGCGTGTCGCAGTAGGGCAGTGTAGAGTCCGCTATTTTGGGGCACCGCAACACGGCACTACAGCCTCTGACGTGCCGCAGTAGGACTATGGAATGTCCGCCATCTTTGGTAACGGATAAGAGCGGAAGCTCAACTGAGGAGTAAAGGCTCAGGCGTGTCGTAGTAGGGCAGAGTAGAGTCCGATATTTTGGGCCACCGCAACGTGACACTACAGCCGTGCACGTGCCGCGGTAAGGCTACGGATTGTCCTCCAACATTGGCCACAAATTAGAGCGGAAGCCGAACTGAAGAGTAAAGGCACTTGCGTGTCGTGGTAGGGCAGTGTATAGTCCGACATTTTGGGCCACCGCACCGCGGCATTACAGTCGCGGACGTGCTGCTGTAGGGCTCTGGAGTGTCCACCATCTTTGGCCACTGATTAGAGCGGAAGCTCATCTGAGGAGTAAAGCCACTGGCGTGTCGTAGTAGGGCAGTGTAGAGTCCGCCATTTAGGGGCACCGCAACGCGGCACTACAGCCGCAGACGTGCCGCAGTAGGGCCACAAAGGGTCCGCCATATTAGGCCACTGATTTAAGCGGAAGCGCAACTGAGAACTTAAGTCTTTGGTAGAGTCTAGTAGGGCAGTGTAGAGTCCGACATTTTGGGGCACCGCATCGCGGCACTACAGCCGCGGACGTGCTGCAGTAGGGCCATGGAGGGTCCGCCATATTTGGTCGCTGATTTAAGCGAAAGCCCAACAGAGGAGTAAAGGAACAGGCGTGTCGTAGTAGGGCAGTGAAGTGTCCGCCATTTTGGGGCACCGCAACGCGGCGCTACAGCCGCGGACGTGCCGCAGAAGGTCTATAGACTATTCGCCATCTTTGGCCACTGATTTGAGCGGAAACCGAACTGAAGAGTAAAGGCACTGGCGTGTAGTAGTAGGGCAGTGTAGAGTCCGATATTTTGGGACACCGCAACACGGCAATACAGCCGTGATGTGCCGCATTAGGGCCGGGGAGTGTTCGCCATCTTTGGAAACTGATTTGAGCTGAATCCCAACTGAGCAGTAAAGGCACTGGCATGTCGTAGTAAGGTAGTGTAGAGTCTGACATTTTGGGCCTCTGCAACGTGGCACTACAGCCACGCACGTGCCGCAGAAGGGCCGTGGAGTGTCCGCCATCTTTATCCACTGATTAGAGCGGAATTCCAACTGAGGAGTAAAGGCACTGGCGTGCCGTAGTAAGCCAGTGTAGAGTCCGACATTTTGGGCAACTGCTACGTGGCACTACAGCCACGGACATGCCGCGGTAGGGCTATAGACTGTCTGCCATCTTTGGCCACTAATTAGAGCGGAAACCGAACTGAAGAGTAAAGGCACTGGCGTGTAGTAGTAGGGCAGTGTAGAGTCCGATATTTTGGGCCACCGCAACACGGCAATACAGCCGTGATGTGCCGCATTAGGGCCGGGTAGTGTTCGCCATCTTTGGCAAGGGATTAGAGCGGAAGCCTAACTGAGGAGTAAAGGCACTGACGTGTAGTAGTAGGACAGAGTAGAGTCCGATATTTTGGGGCAACACAACGCGGCACTTCAGCAGCGCACGTGCCGCTGAAGGGCCATGGAGTGTCCGACATATTTTTCCACTATTAAGAGCGGAAGCCGATCTGAGGAGAAAAGGCACTGGCGTGTAGTAGTAGGGCAGTGTAGAGTCCGATATTTTGGGATATCGCAACACGGCACTACTGCCGTGCATGTGCCGCATTATGGCCGGGGAGTGTTCGCCATCTTTGGACACGGATTAGAGCGGAAGCCCAACTGAGGAGTAAAGCCACAGGCGTGTCGTAGTCGGGCAGTGTTGCGTCCGACATGTTGGGCCGCGCTACGCGGCGCTACAGCTTACACGTGCCGCTGAAGGGCCATGGAGTGTCCGCCATCTTTTTCCATTAGTTAGATTGGAAGCCGAACTGAGGAGAAAAGGCACTGGCGTGTAGTAGTAGGGCAGTGTAGTATCCTGCCATTTTGGCCACCACTGCTCAGCACTACAGCTGCGGACGTGCCGCAGTAGGGCTATAGACTGTCCGCCATCTTTAGCCACTGATTTAAGCGGAAGCCCAACTGAGGAATAAAGGAACAGGTGTGTCGCAGTAGGGCAGTGTAGAGTCCGCTATTTTGGGGCACCGCAACACGGCACTTCAGCCGCGGACGTGCCGCAGTAGGGCTATGGAATGTCCGCCATCTTTGGTAATGGATAAGAGCGGAAGCTCAACTGAGGAGTAAAGGCACAGGCGTGTCGTAGTAGGGCAGTGTAGAGTCCGCCATTTTAGGGAACCGCAACGCGACACTACAGCCGCGGACGTGACGCAGTAGGGCTATAGACTGTCCGCCATCTTTGGCCATTAATTAGAGCGGAAGCCGAACTGAGGAGTAAAGGCACTGACGTGTAGTAGTAGGGCAGTGTAGAGTCCGATATTTTGGGGCAACGCAACGCGTCAATAAAGCCGCGCACGTGTCGAAGAAGGGCCACGGAGGGTCCGAAATATTTGGCCACAGATTAAAGCGGAAGCGCAACTGAGAACATGTCTTTGGTAGAGTCTAGCAGGACAGTGTTGTGTCCGCCATTTTGGGCCACCGCAACGCGGCCCTACAGCCACGCACGTGCCACAGTTGGGCCGTGGAGTATCCGCCATCTTTGGCCACGGATTGTAGTGGAAGCTTAACTGAGGAGTAAAGGCACTCGCGTGTCACAGTAAGGCAGTGTAGAGTCCGCCATTTTTGGGCACTGCAACGCGACACTACAGCCGCGGACGTGCCGCAGAAGGGCTATAGACTGTCCGCCATCTTTAGCCACTGATTAGAGCATAAGCCGAACTGAGGAGTAAAGGCACGGGCGTATCGTAGTCGGGCAGTGTAGCGTCCGACTTGTTAGGCCACTGCAACGCGGCACTACAGCCGTGCACGTGCCGCAGTAGGTCCGGGGAGTGTTCGCCATCTTTGGAAACTGATTTGAGCTGAATCCCAACTGAGCAGTAAAGGCACTGGCATGTCGTAGTAAGGTAGTGTAGAGTCCGACATTTTGGGCCACTGCAACTTGGCACTACAGCCACGCACGTGCCGCAGAAGGGCCGTGGAGTGTCCGCCATCTTTATCCACTGATTAGAGCGGATTCCCAACTGAGGAGTAAAGGCACTGGCGTGCCGTAGTAAGCCAGTGTAGAGTCCGACATTTTGGGCCACTGCAACGTGGCACTACAGCCACACACGTGCTGCAGTAGGGCAATAGACCGTCCGCCATCGTTAGACACTGATTAGAGTAGAAGCCGAACTGAGGAGTATAGGCACAGGCGTGTCGTAGTCGGGCAGTGTAGCGTCCGACATGTTGGGCCACCGCAACGCGGCAATAAAGCCACGCACGTGCCGCAGAAGGGCCATGGAGGGTCCGCCATATTTGGCCATAGATTAAAGCGGAAGCGCAACTGAGAACTTAAGTTTATGGTACAGTCTAGTAGGGTAGTGTTGTGTCCACCATTTTGGGCCACCGCAACGCAGCACTACAGCCACGCGCGCGCCGAAGTAGTGCCGGGGAGTGTTCGCCATCTTTGGTCCCGGATAAGAGCGGAAGCCCTGCTGAGGAGTAAAGGCACTGGCGTGTCGTAGTAGGGCAGTGTAGAGTCCGCCATTTTGAGGCAACGCAACGCGACACTACAGCCACGGACGTACCGCAGTAGGGCTATAGACTGTCCGCCATCTTTGGCCATTAATTAGAGCGGAAGCCGAACTGAGGAGTAAAAGCACTGACGTGTAGTAGTAGGGCAGTGGAGAGTCCTATATTTTGTTCCACCGCATCGGGGCAATAAAGCCACGCACGTGTCGCAGTAGTGCCGTGGAGTGTCCGCCATCTTTGGCCACTGATTAGAGCGGAAGCCGAACTGTGGAGTAAAGGCACTGGCGTGTCGTAGTCGGGCAGTGTTTAGTACGCCATTTTGGGCCACTGCAACGCGGCACTTTAGCAGCGCACGCGCCGCTGAAGGGCCATGGAGTGTCCGACATCTTTTTCCATCAGTTAGAGTGGAAGCCGAACTGAGGAGAAAAGGCACAGGCGTGCAGTAGTAGGGCAGTGTAGTATCCTGTCATTTTGGCCACCACTACGCAGCACTATAGTGCCGCAGTAGGGCTATAGACTGTCTGCCATCTTTAGTCACTGATTTAAGCGGAAGCCCTACTGAGAACTTAAGTATTTGGTAGAGTCTAGTAGGGCAGTGTAGAGTCCGACATTTTGGGGCTCCGCACCGCGGCACTACAGCCGCGGACGTGCTGCAGTAGGGCCATGGAGGGTTCGCCATATTTGGCCACTGATTTAAGCGAAAGCCCAACTGAGGAGTAAAGGAACAGGCGTGTCGTAGTAGGGCAGTGAAGTGTCCGCCATTTTGGGGGCACCGCAACGCGGCACTACAGCCGCGGACGTGCCGCAGATGGGCTATAGACTAATCGCCAGCTTTGGCCACTGATTTGAGCGGAAGTCGAAATAAGGAGTAAAGGCACTGACGTGTCGTCGTAGGGCAGTGTAGAGTCCGATATTTTAGGCCGCCGCAACGCGGCAATAAAGCCGCGCACGTGCCGCAGAAGGGCCACGGAGAGTCCGCCATATTTGGCCACTGATTAAAGCGGAAGCGCAACTGAGAACTTAAGTCTTTGGTAGAGTCTAGCAGGGCAGTGTTGTGTCCGCCATTTTGGGCCACCGCCATTTTGGGGCACCGCAACGCGACACTACAGCCGCGGACGTGCCGCAGAAGGGCCATGGAGGATCCGCCATATTTGGTGATAGATTAAAGCGGAAGCGCAACTGAGGAGTAAAAGCACTGACGTGTAGTAGTAGGGCAGTGAAGAGTCCTATATTTTGTTCAACCGCAACGGGGCAATAAAGCCACGCACGTGTCGCAGTAGGGCCGTGGAGTGTCCGCCATCTTTGGCCACTGATTAGAGCGGAAGCCGAACTGTGGAGTAAAGGCACTGGCGTGTCGTAGTCGGGCAGTGTAGAGTACGCCATTTTGGGCCACTGCAACGCGGCACTTTAGCAGCGCACGCGCTGCTGAAGGGCCATGGAGTGTCCGACATCTTTTTCCATTAGTTAGAGTGGAAGCCGAACTGAGGAGAAAAGGCACAGGCGTGCAGTAGTAGGTCAGTGTAGAGTCCGATATTTTGGGGCAACGCAACGCGACACTACAGCCGCGGACGTGCAGCAGTAGGGCTATAGACTGTCCGCCATCTTTAGCCACTGATTTAAGCGGAAGCCCAACTGAGGAGTAAAGTAACAGGCGTGTCGCAGTAGGGCAGTGTAGAGTCCGATATTTAGGGCCACCGCAACACGGAACTACAGCCGTGATGTGCCGCATTAGGGCCGGGGAGTGTTCGCCATCTTTGGCCAGGGATTAGAGCGGAAGCCGAACTGAGGAGTAAAGGCACTGACGTGTAGTAGTAGGGCAGAGTAGAGTCCGATATTTTGGGGCAACACAACGTGGCACTTCAGCTTACACGTGCCGCGGAAGGGCCATGGAGTGTCCGCCATCTTTTTCCATTAGTTAGATTGGAAGCCGAACTGAGGAGAAAAGGCACTGGCGTGTAGTAGCAGGGCAAAGTAGTATCCTGCCATTTTGGGACACCGCAACACGGCACTACAGCCGCGGACGTGCCGCAGTAGGGCTATGGAATATCCGCCATCTTTGGTAACGGATAAGAGCGGAAGCTCAACTGAGGAGTAAAGGCACAGGCGTGTCGTAGTAGGGCAGTGAACAGTCCTATAATTTGTTCCACCGCAACGGGGCAATAAAGTCACGCACGTGTCGCAGTAGGGCCGTGGAGTGTCCGCCATATTTGGCCTCTGATTTAAGCGGAAGCGCAACTGAGAACTTAAGTCTTTGGTAGAGTCTAGTAGGGCAGTGTAGAGTCCGACATTTTGGGTCACCGCATCGCGGCACTACAGCCGCGGACGTGCTGCAGTAGGGCCATGGAGGGTCCGCAATATTTGGCCACTGATTTAAGCGAAAGCCCATCTGAGGAGTAAAGGAACAGGCGTGTCGTAGTAGGGCAGTGAAGTGTCCGCCATTTTGGGGCACCGCAACGCGGCACAACAGCCGCGGACATGCCGCAGAAGGTCTATAGACTATTCGCCATCTTTGGCCACTGATTTGAGCGGAAGTCGATTTAAGGAGTAAAGGCACTGACGTGTCGTCGTAGGGCAGTGTAGAGTCCGATATTTTTGGCCACCACTGCTCAGCACTACAGCCGCGGACGTACCGCAGTAGCGCTATAGACTGTCCGCCACCTTTAGCCACTGATTTAAGCGGAAGCCCAACTGAGGAGTAAAGGAACACGCGTGTCGCAGTAGGGCAGTGTAAAGTCCGCTATTTTGGGGCACCGCAACACGGCACTACAGCCGCGGACGTGCCGCAGTAGGGCTATGGAATGCCCGCCATCTTTGGTAACGGATAAGAGCGGAAGCCGAACTGAAGAGTAAAGACACTTGCGTGTCGTGCTAGGGCAGTGTATAGTCCGACATTTTGGGCCACCGCACCGCGGCACTACAGTCGCGGACGTGCTGCTGTAGGGCTATGGAGTGTCCACCATCTTTGGCCACTGATTAGAGCGGAAGCTCATCTGAGGAATAAAGCCACAGGCGTGTCGTAGTAGGGCAGTGTAGAGTCCGACATTTTGGGGCACCGCATCGCGGCACTACAGCCGCGGACGTGCTGCAGTAGGGCCATGGAGGGTCCGCCATATTTGGCCACTGATTTAAGCGAAAGCCGAACTGAGGAGTAAAGGAACAGGCGTGTCGTAGTAGGGCAGTGAAGTGTCCGCCATTTTGGGGCACCGCAACGCGGCACTACAGCCGCGGACGTGTCGCAGAAGGTCTATAGACTATTCGCCATCTTTGGTCTCTGATTTGAGCGGAAGTCGATTTAAGGAATAAAGGCACTGACGTGTCGTCGTAGGGCAGTGTAGAGTCCGATATTTTGGGCCACCGCAACACGGCACTACAGCCGTGATGTGCCGCATTAGGGCCGGGGAGTGTTCGCCATCTTTGGCCAGGGATTAGAGCGGAAGCCGAACTGAGGAGTAAAGGCACTGACGTGTAGTAGTAGGGCAGAATAGAGTCCGATATTTTGGGGCAACACAACGTGGCACTTCAGCTTACACGTGCCGCAGAAGGGCCATGGAGTGTCCGCCATCTTTTTCCATTAGTTAGATTGGAAGCCGAACTGAAGAGAAAAGGCACTGGCGTGTAGTAGTAGGGCAGTGTAGTATCCTGCCATTTTAGCCACCACTGCTCAGCACTACAGCCGCGGACGTGCCGCAGTAGGGCTATAGACTGTCCGCCATCTTTAGCCACTGATTTAAGCGGAAGCCCAACTGAGGAGTAAAGGAACAGGCGTGTCGTAGTAGGGCAGTGTAGAGTCCGCCATTTTAGGGCACCGCAACGCGACACTACTGCCGCGGACGTGACGCAATAGGGCTATAGACTGTCCGCCATCTTTGGCCACTAATATGAGCGGAAGCCGATCTGAAGAGTAAAGGCGCTGGCGTGTAGTAGTAGGGCAGTGTATAGTCCGACATTTTGAGCCACCGCACCGCGGCTCTACTGTCGCGGACGTGCTGCTGTAGGGCTATGGAGTGTCCACCATCTTTGGTCACTGATTAGATCTGAAACTCATCTGAGGAGTAAAGCCACAGGCGTGTCGTAGTAGGGCAGTGTAGAGTCCGATATTTTTGGCCATCGCAACATGGCACTACTGCCGTGCACGTGCCGCATTAGGGCCGGGGAGTGTTCATCATCTTTGGACACGGATTAGAGCGGAAGCCCTACTGAGGAGTAAAGCCACAGGCGTGTCGTAGTAGGGCAGTGTAGAGTCCGCCATTTTAGGGCACCGCAACGCGACACTACTGCCGCGGACGTGCCGCAGTAGGGCTATAGACTGTCCGCCATCTTTAGCCACTAATTTAAGCGGAAGCCCAACTGAGGAGTAAAGGAACAGGCGTGTCGCAGTAGGGCAGTGTAGAGTCCGCTATTTTGGGGCACCGCAACACGGCACTACAGCCGCGGACGTGCCGCAGTAGGGCTATGGAATGTCCGCCATCTTTGGAAAACGGATAAGAGCGGAAGCTCAACTGAGGAGTAAAGGCACAGGCGTGTCGTAGTAGGGCAGAGTAGAGTCCGATATTTTGGGCCACCGCAACGTGACACTACAGCCGTGCATGTGCCGCGGTAAGGCTATGGATTGTCCGCCAACTTTGGCCACAAATTAGAGCGGAAGCCGAACTGAAGAGTAAAGGCACTTGCGTGTCGTGGTAGGGCAGTGTATAGTGCGACATTTTGGGCCACCGCACCGCGGCACTACAGTCGCGGACATGCTGCTGTAGGGCCATAGACTGTTCGCCATCTTTGGCCACGGAGTGGTGCGGAAGCCCAACTGAGGAGTAAAGGCACTGTCGTGTCGTAGTTGGGCAGTGCAGAATCCGACTTGTTGGTCCACCGAAACGCGGCGCTACAGTCGCGCATCTGCCGCAATAGGGCCATGGAGTGCCCGCCTTCTTTGGTCACTAATTTGAGCGGAAGTCGAAATGAGGAGTAAAGGCACTGGCGTGTAGAAATAGGGTAGTGTAGCTTCCTGCCATTTTGGCCACCGCAACGCGGCACTACAGCCGTGCACGTGCAGCAGAAATGCCATAGAGTGTCCGCCTTTTTTGGTCACAGATTAGAGCGGAAGCCGAACTGAGGAGTAAAGGCACAGGCGTGTGGTAGTTGGGCTGGGAAGAGTCCGACATGTTGGTCCACCGAAACGCGGCGCTACAGCCGTGCACGTGCCGCTGAAGGGCCATGGAGTGTCTGCCATATTTGGCCACTATTTAGAGCGGAAGCCGAACAGAGGAGTAAAGGCACTGGCGTGTAGTAGTTGGGCAGTGCAGTTTCCTGCCATTTTTGCCACTGCAACGCGGCACTACAGCCGTGCACGGGCGGCATCAGGGGGCGGGAGTATTCGCCATCTTTGGCCACGGATTAGAGCGGAAGCCCAACTAAGGAGTAAAGACACTGGCGAGTCGTAGTAGTACAGTGTAATTTCCTGCCATTTTGGCCCCCGCAACGCGGCTATAAAGCCGCACATGTGCCGCAGTAGGGCCATGGAGGGTCCGCCATATTTGGCCACTGATTAGGGCGGAAGCCGACCTGAGGAGTAAAGGCACTCGGGTGCCGTAGTAGGGAAGTGTAGTTTCCGCCATTATGGCCACTGCAACGCGGCACTACAGCCGCGGACGTGCCGCATTTGAGCTATGGAATGTCCGCCATCTTTGGCAACGGATTAGAGCGAAAGCCCAACTGAGGAATAAATGCACTGGTGTGCTGTAGTAGGGCAGTGTAGTTTCCTGCCATTCTGGCCTCTGCAACGCGGCGCTACAGCCGTGCTCGTGCCGCTGAAGGGCCTTGGAGTGTCCGCCATCTTTTTCCACTATTTATAGCGGAATCCGAACTGAGGAGTAAAGGTACTGGTGTGTCGTAGTAGGGCAGTGTAGAGTCCGACATTTCGGGAAACCGCAACGCGGCACTACAGCATCGCATGTGCCGCAATAGGGCCATTGAGTGTCCGCCTTCTATGGTCACTAATTTGAACGGAAGTCGAACTGAGGAGTAAAGGCTAGGCGTGTAGAAATAGGGCAGTGTAGTTTCCAGCCATTTTGGCCACCGCAACGCGGCTTTACAGCCGTGCACGTGCCGCTGAAGGGCCATGGAGTGTCTGCCATCTTTTTCCACTATTAAGAGCGGAAGCCGAACAGAGGAGTAAAGGCACTGGCGTGTAGTAGTTGGGCAGTGCAGTTTCCTGCCATTTTCGCCACTGCAACGCGGCACTACAGCCGTGCACGTGCGGCATTAGGGGGCGGGAGTATTCGCCATCTTTGGCCAATGATAGGGTGGAAGCCGACCTGAGGAGTAAAGGCACTCGCGTGTCGTAGTAGGGCAGTGTAGTTTCCACCATTTTGGCCACTGCAACCTGGCACTTCAGCTACGCACAAACCGCAATAGGACCGTGGAGTGTCCGCAATCTTTGGCAACGGATTAGAGCGAAAGCCCAGCTGAGGGGTTAAGGGACTGGCGTGTCGTAGTAGGACAGCGTAGAGTCCGACAATTTGGGCAACCACAACGCGGCTCTACAGCCGCGAACGTGCCGCAGTAGAGTTATGGAGTGACCGCCATCTTTGGCCACTGATTAGAGCGGAAGCCGAACTGTGGAGTAAAGGCACTGGCCTGTTGTAGTCGGAAAGTGTAGCGTCCGACAAGTTGGGCCACCGCAACGCGGTACTACAACCGTGCACGTGCCGCTGATGGGCCATGGAAGTTCCACCATCTTTTTCTACAAATTAGAGCGGATGCCGAACTGAGGAGTAAATTCACTGGCGTGTCGAAGTAGGTCTGTGTAGAGTCCACCATTTTGGTTCACCGCATCCCGGCACTACAGCCGTGCACGTGCCGCTGAAGGGCCATGGAGTGTCCGCCATCTTTTTCCACTTTTAAGAGCGGAAGCCGATCAGAGGAGTAAAGGCACTGGTGTGTAGTAGTTGGGCAGTGTAGTTTCCTGCCATTTTCGCCACTGCAACGCGGCACTACAGCCATGCACGTGCGGCATTAGAGGGCGGTAGTGTTCGCCATCTTTGGCCACGGATTATAGCGGAAGCCCAACTGAGGAGTAAAGGCACTGGCGGTTCGTAGTAGGGCAGTGTAGAGTCCACCATTTTGGTTCACCGCAACCCGCCACTACAGCCGCGCATGTGCCACGGATGGGCCATGGAGAGTCCGCCATCTTTGGTCACTGATTAGGGCGGAAGCCGACCTGAGGAGTAAAGGCACTCGCGTGTCGTAGTAGGGCAGTGTTGTTTCCACCATTTTGGCCACTGCAACGCGGCACTTCAGCTACGCACAAACCGCAATAGGACCGTGGAGTGTCCGCAATCTTTGGCAACGGAATAGAGCGAAAGCCCAACTGAGGGGTTAAGGGACTGGCGTGTCGTAGTAGGACAGCGAAGTGTCCGACAATTTGGGCCACCGCAACAAGGCACTACAGCCGCGGACGTGCCGCATTAGAGCTATGGAGTGTCCGCCATCTTTGGCCAATGACTAGAGGGGAAGCGCAATTGAGAGCTTAAGTCTTTGGTAGGGTCATGAAGGGCAGTGTAGTGACCGCTATTTTGGGCCACCACAACGCGGCACTTCAGTTGCGCATGTGCCGCAGTTGGACCATGGAGTGTCCGAAATCTTTGGACAATGATTAGAGTGGAAGCCCAACTGAGGAGTAAAGGCACTGGCTTGTCGTAGTAGGACAGCGTAGAGTCTGACATTTTGGGCCACCGCAATGCGGCACTACAACCGCAGACGTGCCGCAGAACGGCTATAGACTGTCCGCCATCTTTAGCCACTAATTTGAGCGGAAGTCGAACTGAGGAGAAAAGGCACTGGCGTGTAGAAATAGGGCAGTGTAGTTTCCTGCCATTTTCGCTTCTGCAACGCGGCACTACAGCCGTGCACGTGCCGCATTAGGGTGCGAGAGTGTTCGCCATCTTCGGCCACGGATTAGAGCGGAAGCCCAACTGAGGAATAAAGGCACTTTCGTGTCGTAGTAGGGCAGTGAAGTTTCCTGCCATTTTGGCCCCCGCAACGCGGCGCTACAGCCGTGGCCATGGAGTGTCCACCATCTTTTTCCACTATTTAGAGCGGAAGCCGAACAGAGGAGTAAAGGCACTGGTGTGTCGTAGTAGAGCAGAGTAGAGTCCGACATTTTGGGCCCCCCAACGCGGCACTACAGCCGCGCAAGTGCCGCAGAAATGCCATAGAGTGTGCGCCATATTTTTCCACTATTTAGAGAGGAAGCCGAACTGAGGAGTAATGGCACTGGCGTGTAGTAGTTGGGCAGTGTAGTTTCCTGCCATTTCCGCCACTGCAATGCGGCACTACAGCAGTGCACGTGCGGCATTAGGGGGCGGTAGTGTTCGCCATCTTTGGCCACGGATTAGAGCGGAAGCCCAACTAAGGAGTAAAGACACTGGCGAGTCGTAGTAGTACAGTGTAATTTCCTGCCATTTTGGCCCCCGCAACGCGGCTATAAAGCCGCACATGTGCCGCAGTAGGGCCATGGAGGGTCCGCCATATTTGGCCACTGATTAGGGCGGAAGCCGACCTGAGGAGTAAAGGCACTCGGGTGCCGTAGTAGGGAAGTGTAGTTTCCGCCATTATGGCCACTGCAACGCGGCACTACAGCCGCGGACGTGCCGCATTTGAGCTATGGAATGTCCGCCATCTTTGGCAACGGATTAGAGCGAAAGCCCAACTGAGGAATAAAGGCACTGGTGTGCTGTAGTAGGGCAGTGTAGTTTCCTGCCATTCTGGCCTCCGCAACGCGGCGCTACAGCCGTGCTCGTGCCGCTGAAGGGCCTTGGAGTGTCCGCCATCTTTTTCCACTATTTATAGCGGAATCCGAACTGAGGAGTAAAGGTACTGGTGTGTCGTAGTAGGGCAGTGTAGAGTCCGACATTTCGGGAAACCGCAACGCGGCACTACAGCATCGCATGTGCCGCAATAGGGCCATTGAGTGTCCGCCTTCTATGGTCACTAATTTGAACGGAAGTCGAACTGAGGAGTAAAGGCTAGGCGTGTAGAAATAGGGCAGTGTAGTTTCCAGCCATTTTGGCCACCGCAACGCGGCTTTACAGCCGTGCACGTGCCGCTGAAGGGCCATGGAGTGTCTGCCATCTTTTTCCACTATTAAGAGCGGAAGCCGAACAGAGGAGTAAAGGCACTGGCGTGTAGTAGTTGGGCAGTGCAGTTTCCTGCCATTTTCGCCACTGCAACGCGGCACTACAGCCGTGCACGTGCGGCATTAGGGGGCGGGAGTATTCGCCATCTTTGGCCAATGATAGGGTGGAAGCCGACCTGAGGAGTAAAGGCACTCGCGTGTCGTAGTAGGGCAGTGTAGTTTCCACCATTTTGGCCACTGCAACCTGGCACTTCAGCTACGCACAAACCGCAATAGGACCGTGGAGTGTCCGCAATCTTTGGCAACGGATTAGAGCGAAAGCCCAGCTGAGGGGTTAAGGGACTGGCGTGTCGTAGTAGGACAGCGTAGAGTCCGACAATTTGGGCAACCACAACGCGGCACTACAGCCGCGAACGTGCCGCAGTAGAGTTATGGAGTGACCGCCATCTTTGGCCACTGATTAGAGCGGAAGCCGAACTGTGGAGTAAAGGCACTGGCCTGTTGTAGTCGGAAAGTGTAGCGTCCGACAAGTTGGGCCACCGCAACGCGGTACTACAACCGTGCACGTGCCGCTGATGGGCCATGGAAGTTCCACCATCTTTTTCTACAAATTAGAGCGGATGCCGAACTGAGGAGTAAATTCACTGGCGTGTCGAAGTAGGTCTGTGTAGAGTCCACCATTTTGGTTCACCGCATCCCGGCACTACAGCCGTGCACGTGCCGCTGAAGGGCCATGGAGTGTCCGCCATCTTTTTCCACTTTTAAGAGCGGAAGCCGATCAGAGGAGTAAAGGCACTGGTGTGTAGTAGTTGGGCAGTGTAGTTTCCTGCCATTTTCGCCACTGCAACGCGGCACTACAGCCATGCACGTGCGGCATTAGAGGGCGGTAGTGTTCGCCATCTTTGGCCACGGATTATAGCGGAAGCCCAACTGAGGAGTAAAGGCACTGGCGGTTCGTAGTAGGGCAGTGTAGAGTCCACCATTTTGGTTCACCGCAACCCGCCACTACAGCCGCGCATGTGCCACGGATGGGCCATGGAGAGTCCGCCATCTTTGGTCACTGATTAGGGCGGAAGCCGACCTGAGGAGTAAAGGCACAGGCGTTTCGTAGTAGGGCAGTGTAGAGTCCGACATTTTGGGCCACCGCAACGCGGCACTACAGCCGCGGACCTGCCGCACTAGGGCCATAGATTGTTCGCCTTTTTTGGCCACGGAGTGGTGCGGAAGCCCTACTGAGGAGTAAAGGCACTGTCGTGTCTTAGTTGGGCAGTGCAGAATCCGACATTTTGGACTACCGCAAAGCGGCACTACAGCCGCGCACGTGCCGCAGAAATGCCATAGAGTGTCCGCCTTCTTTGGTCACAGATTAGAGCGGAAGCCGAACTGAGGAGTAAAGGAACTGGTGTGTAGAAAAAGAGCAGGGTAGTTTCCTGCCATTTTGGCCACCACAACGCGGCACTACAGCCGTGCACGTGCCGCTGAAGGGCCATGAAGTGTCCGCCGTCTTTTTCCACTATTTAGAGCGGAAGCCGAACTGTGGAGTAAAGGCACTGGCGTGTTGTAGTCGGGCAGAGCAGATTCCACCATTTTGGTTCACCGCAACCCGGCACCACAGCCGAGCATGTGCCGCGGAAAGTCCATGGAGAGTCCGCCATCTTTGGTCACTGATTAGGGCGGAAGCCGACCTGAGGAGTAAAGGCACTCGCGTGTCGTAGTAGGGCAGTGTAGTTTCCACCATTTTGGCCACTGCAACGCGGCACTACAGCTACGCACAAACCGCAATAGGACTGTGGAGTGTCCGCAATCTTTGGCTACGGATTAGAGCGAAAGCCCAATTGTGGGGTTAAGGGACTGGCGTGTCGTAGTAGGACAGCGAAGAGTCCGACAATTTGGCGGACGCAACGTGGCAGTAAAGCCGCACACTTGGCGCAGTAGGGCCATCGAGGCTCCGCCAACTTTGGCCACGGATTAGAGCGGAAGCGCAACTGAGGAGTGAAGGCACAGGCGTGTCGTAGTAGGGCTGTGAAGAGACCGCCATTTTGGGGCTCCGAATCGCGGAACTACAACCGCAGACGTGCCGCAGAACGGCTATAGACTGTCCGCCATCTTTAGCCACTAATTTGAGCGGAAGTCGAACTGAGGAGAAAAGGCACTGGCGTGTAGAAATAGGGCAGTGTAGTTTCCTGCTATTTTCGCTTCTGCAACGCGGCACTACAGCCGTGCACGTGCCGCATTAGGGTGCGAGAGTGTTCGCCATCTTCGGCCACGGATTAGAGCGGAAGCCCAACTGAGGAATAAAGGCACTTTCGTGTCGTAGTAGGGCAGTGAAGTTTCCTGCCATTTTGGCCCCCGCAACGCGGCGCTACAGCCGTGGCCATGGAGTGTCCACCATCTTTTTCCACTATTTAGAGCGGAAGCCGAACAGAGGAGTAAAGGCACTGGTGTGTTGTAGTAGAGCAGAGTAGAGTCCGACATTTTGGGCCCCCGCAACGCGGCACTACAGCCGCGCAAGTGCCGCAGAAATGCCATAGAGTGTGCGCCATATTTTTCCACTATTTAGAGAGGAAGCCGAACTGAGGAGTAATGGCACTGGCGTGTAGTAGTTGGGCAGTGTAGTTTCCTGCCATTTCCGCCACTGCAACGCGGCACTACAGCAGTGCACGTGCGGCATTAGGGGGCGGTAGTGTTCGCCATCTTTGGCCACGGATTAGAGCGGAAGCCCTACTGAGGAGTAAAGGCACTGGCGTGTCGTAGTAGGGCAGTGTAATTTCCTGCCATTTTGGCCCTCGCAACGCGGCTATAACGCCACACACGTGCCGAAGAAGGGCCATGGAGGGTCCGCCATATTTGGCCACTGATTAGAGCGGAAGCGCTACTAAGAACTTAAGTCTTTGGGAGGGTCTCGAAGGGCAGTGTAGTGTCCACCATTTTGGGCAATCGCAACTTGGCACATTCAGCCGTGGACGTGCCGCAAAAGGGCTATAGACTGTCCGCCATCTTTGGCTCCTGATTAGAGCGGAAGCAGAACTGTGGAGTAAAAGCACTGGCGTGTTGTAGTCGGGCAGTGTAGCGACCGACAAGTTGGACAACCGCAACGCGGCACTAAAGTCGTGCACGTGCCGCAGAAGGGCCAAGGAGGGTCCGCCATCTTTGGTCACTGATTAGGGCGGAAGCCGACCTGAGGAGTAAAGGCTCTCGCGTGTCGTAGTAGGGCAGAGTAGTTTCCGCCATTTTGGCCACTGCAACGCGGCACTACAGCTGCGCACAAGCCGCAATAGGACCGTGGAGTGTCCGCAATCTTTGGCAACGGATAAGAGCGTTATCCCAAATGAGGGGTTATGGGACTGGCGTGTCGTAGTAGGGCAGCGAAGAGTTCGACAATTTGGGCTACCGCAACGCGGCACTACATCCGCGGACGTGCCGCATTAGAGCTGTGGGGTGTCCGACTATTTTTGGCCAATGCTTAGAGTGGAAGCGCAATTGAGAACTTAAGTCTTTGGTAGGGTCAAGTAGGGCAGTGTAGTGTCCGCTATTTTGGGCCACCACAACGCGGCAATTTGGACCATGGAGTGTCCGCCTTCTTTGGTCACAGATTAGGGCGGATGCCGACCTGAGGAGTAATGGAACTGGCGTGTAGAAAAAGGGATGGGTAGTTTCCTGCCATTTTGGCCACCACAACGCGGCACTACAGCCGTGAACGTGCCGCATTAGAGCTATGGAGTGTCCGCCATCTTTGGCCAATGCTTAGTGTGGAAGCGCAATTGAGAACTTATGTCTTTGGTAGGGTCATGTAGGGCGGTGTAGTGTCCGCTATTTTGGGCCACCACAACGCGGCACTGCAGTTGCGCATGTGCCGCAGTTGGACCATGGAGTGTCCGAAATCTTTGTCCAGTGATTAGAGTGGAAGCGAAACTGAGGTGTAAAGGCACTGGCTTGTCGTTGTAGGGCAGTGTAGAGTCCGAAATTTTTGGCCCCTGCAACGCGACACAATAGCCGCGCATGTGCCGCAATAGCGCCGTAGAGAGTCCGCTTTCTTTGGTCACTAATTAGAGCGGAAGCCGAACTGAGGAGTAATGGAACTGGCGTGTAGAAAAAGGGCAGGGTAGTTTACTGCCATTTTGGCCACCACAACGCGGCACTACAGCCGTGCACATGCCGCATTAGGGCCTTGGAGTGTTCGCCATTTTTTGGCCACGGATTAGAGCGGAAGACCAACTGAGGAGTAAAGGCACTGGTGCGCCGTTGTAGGGCAGTGTAGAGTCCGACAATTTGGGCCACCGTAACGCGGCACTACAGCCGCGCATGTGCCGCAATAGGGCCATAGAGTGTCTGCCATCTTTGTTCACTAATTTGAGCGGAAGTCGAACTGAGGAGTAAAGGCACTGGCGAGTAAAAATAGGGCAGTGTAGAGTCCACCATTTTGGTTCACCGCAACCCGGCACTACAGCCGCGCAAGTGCCGCGGAAAGGCCATGGAGAGTCCGCCATCTTTGGTCACTGATTAGGGCGGAAACCGACCTGAGGAGTAAAGGCACTCGCGTGTCGTAGTAGGGCAGTGTAGTTTCCATCATTTTGGCCACTGCAACGCGGCACTTCAGCTACGAACAAACCGCAATAGGACCGTGGAGGCTCCGCCAACTTTGGCCACGGATTAGAGCGGAAGCGCAACTGAGGAGTGAAGGCACAGGCGTGTCGTAGTAGGTCTGTGAAGAGTCCGCCATTTTGGGGCTCCGAATCGCGGAACTACAACCGCAGACGTGCCGCAGAACGGCTATAGACTGTCCGCCATCTTTGGCCACTAATTTGAGCGGAAGTCGAACTGCGGAGAAAAGGCACTGGCGTGTAGAAATAGGGCAGTGTAGTTTCCTGCCATTTTCGCTTCTGCAACGCGGCACTACAGCCGTGCACGTGCCGCATTAGGGTGCGAGAGTGATCGCCATCTTCGGCCACGGATTAGAGCGGAAGCCCAACTGAGGAATAAAGGCACTTTCGTGTCGTAGTAGGGCAGTGAAGTTTCCTGCCATTTTGGCCCCAGCAACGCGGCGCTACAGCCGTGGCCATGGAGTGTCCGCCATCTTTTACCACTATTTAGAGCGGAAGCCGAACAGAGGAGTAAAGGCACTGGTGTGTCGTAGTAGAGCAGAGTAGAGTCCGACATTTTGGGCCCCCGCAACACGGCACTACAGCCGCGCATGTGCTGCAGAAATGCCATAGAGTGTCCGCCATATTTTTCCACTATTTAGAGAGGAAGCCGAACTGAGGAGTAAAGGCACTGTCGTGTCGTAGTTGGGCAGTGCAGAATCCGACATTTTGGACTCCCGCAAAGCGGCACTACAGCCGCGCACGTGCCGCAGAAATGCCATAGAGTGTCCGCCTTCTTTCGTCACAGATTAGAGCGGAAGCCGAACTGAGGAGTAAAGGCACTGGCGTGTGGTAGTAGGGCTGGGAAGAGTCCGACATGTTGGTCCACCGAAACGCGGCGCTACAGCCGTGCGAGTGCCGCTGAAGGGCCATGGAGTGTCCGCCATATTTTTCCACTATTTAGAGCGGAAGCCGAACGGAGGAGTAATGGCACTGGCGTGTAGTAGTTGTGCATTGTAGAGTCCGAAATTTTGGGCCGCTGCAACGCGACACAATAGCCGCGCATGTGCCGCAATAGGGCCATAGAGTGTCCGCCTTCTTTGTTCACTAATTTGACGGAAGTCGAACTGAGGAATAAAGGTACTGGCGTGTAGAAATAGGGCAGTATTGTTTCCTGCCATTTTGGCCACCGCAACGCGGTAATACAGCCGTGCACGTGCAGCATTAGGACCGTGGAGTGTCCGCCATCTTTGGCCACTGCTTAGAGCGGAAGCGCAACTGAGAACTTAAGTCTTTGGTAGGATTTTGAAGGGCAGTGTAGAGTCCGACATTTTGGACACCGCAACGCGGCACTACAGCTGCGGACGTGCCGCACTAGGGCTATAGACTGTTCGCCATCTTTGGCCACTGATTAGAGCGGAAGCCCAACTGTGGAGTAAAGGCACTGGTGTGTAGAAATAGGGCAGTGTAATTTCCTGCCATTTTGGCCACCGCAACGTGGCACTACAGCCGCGGGCGTGCCGCTCTAGGGCTATAGACTGCTCGCCATCTTTGGCCACTGATTAGAGCGGAAGCCTACCTGAGGAGCAAAGGCACTGGCGTGTCGTAGTAGGGCAGTGTAGCTTCCTGCCATTTTCGATACTGCAACACGGCACTACAGCCGTGCACGTGCCGCATTAGGGAGCGGGAGTGTTCGCCATCTTTGGCCACGGATTAGAGCGGTAGCCCAAATGAGGAGTAAAGGCTCTGTCGTGTCGTAGTTGGGCAGTGTAGCTTCCTGACATTTTGGCCTACGCAACGTGGCTATAAAGCCGCACACGTGGCGCAGTAGGGCCATGGAGGCTCCGCCAACTTTGGCCACCTATTAGAGCGGAAGCGCAACTGAGGAGTGAAGGCACAGGCGTGGCGCAACTGAGAACTTAAGTATTTGGTAGGGTCTTGTAGGGCGGTGTAGTTTCCTGCCATTTTGGCCATCGCAACGCGGTGCTACAGCCGTGCACGTGCAGCATTAGGACAGTGGAGCGTCCGCCATCTTTTTCCACTATTTAGAGCGGAAGCCAAACGGAGGAGTAAAGGCACTGGTGTGTCGTAGTAGAGCAGTGTAGAGTCCGACATTTTGGGCCACCGCAACGCGGCACTACTGCCGCGCATGTGCCGCAATAGGGCCATAAAGTGTTCGCCTTCCTTGGACACTAATTATAGCGGAAGCCGAACTGAGGAGTAAAGGCACTGGTGTGTAGAAATAGGGCAGTGTAGTTTCCTGACATTTTGGCCACCGAAACGCGGCACTGCAGCCGTGCGAGTGCCGCAGAAGGGCCATGGAGTGTCCGCCATATTTGGCCACAGAGTGGTGCGGAAGCCCAACTGAGGAGTAAAGGCACTGTCGTGTCGTAGTTGGGCAGTGCAGAATCCGACATTTTGGACTACCGCAAAGCGGCACTACAGCCGCGCACGTGCCGCAGAAATGCCATAGAGTATCCGCCTTCTTTCGTCACAGATTAGAGCGGAAGCCGAACTGAGGAGTAAAGGCACCGGCGTGTGGTAGTAGGGCTGGGAAGAGTCCGACATGTTGGTCCACCGAAACGCGGCACTACAGCCGTGCGAGAGCCGCTTAAGGGCCATGGAGTGTCCGCCATATTTTTCCACTATTTAGAGCGGAAGCCGAACTGAGGAGTAAAGGCACCGGCGTGTGGTAGTAGGGCTGGGAAGAGTCCGACATGTTGGTCCACCGAAACGCGGCACTACAGCCGTGCGAGAGCCGCTGAAGGGCCATGGAGTGTCCGCCATATTTTTCCACTATTTAGAGCGGAAGCCGAACGGAGGAGTAATGGCACTGGCGTGTAGTAGTTGGGCAGTGTAGAGTCCGAAATTTTGGGCCACTGCAACGCGACACAATAGCCGCGCATATGCCGCAATAGGGCCATAGAGTGTCCGCCTTCTTTGTTCACAAATTTGACGGAAGTCGAACTGAGGAATAAAGGTACTGGCGTGTAGAAATAGGGCAGTATAGTTTCCTGCCACTTTGGCCACCGCAACGCGGTAATACAGCCGTGCACGTGCAGCATTAGGACCGTGGACTGTCCGCAATCTTTGGCCACTGATTAGAGCGGAAGCGCAACTGAGAACTTAAGTCTTTGGTAGGGTTTTGAAGGGCAGTGTAGAGTCCTACATTTTGGACACCGCAACGCGGCACTACAGCCGCGGACGTGCCGCACTAGGGCTATAGACTGTTCGCCATCTTTGGCCACTGATTAGAGCGGAAGCCCAACTGTGGAGTAAAGGCTCTGGTGTGTAGAAATAGGGCAGTGTAATTTCCTGCCATTTTGGCCACCGCAACGCGGCACTACAGCCGCGGGCGTGCCGCTCTAGGGCTATAGACTGCTCGCCATCTTTGGCCACTGATTAGAGCGGATGCCCAACTGAGGAGCAAAGGCACTGGCGTGTCGTAGTAGGGCAGAGTAGAGTCTGACATTTTGGGCCACCGCAACGCAGCACTACAGCCGCGGGCGTGCCGCTCTAGGGCTATAGACTGCTCGCCATCTTTGGCCACTGATTAGAGCGGAAGCCGAACTGTGGAGTAAAGGCACAGGCGTGTGGTAGTAGGGCTGGGAAGAGTCCAACATGTTGGGCCACCGCAATGCGGCACTACAGCCGCGCGAGTGCCGCTGAAGGGCCATGGAGGGTCCGCTATATTTGGCCACTGATTAGAGTGGAAGCACTACTGAGAACTTAAGTCTTTGGTAGGGTCTAGAAGGGCAGTGTTGTGTACCCCCAATTTGGGCCACTGAATAGAGCAAAAGCCGAACTGAGGAGTAAATGTAATGGCGTCTAGCAGTTGGGCAGTGTAGTTTCCTGCCTTTCTCGCCACTGCAACGCAGCACTACAGCCGTGCACGTGCCGCAGTAGGGCTATAGACAGTCCGCCATCTTTGGTCACTGATTAGGGCGGAAGCCGACCTGAGGAGTAAAGGCACTCGCGTGTCGTAGTAGGGCAGTGTAAGTTCTTGCCATTTTGGCCCCCGCAACGCAGCTATAAAGCCGCACACGTGCCGCAGTAGGGCCATGGAGGGTCCGCAATCTTTGGAAAAGGATAAGAGCGGAAGCCCAACTGAGGGGTTATGGGACTGGCGCTTAGTAGTAGGACAGCGATGAGTTCGACAATTTGGGAAACCGCAACGCGGCACTACAGCCGCGGACGTGCCGCATTAGAGCTATGGAGTGCCCGCCATCTTTGGCCAATGCTTAGTGTGGAAGCGCAATTGAGAACTTATGTCTTTGGTAGGGTCATGTAGGGCGGTGAAGTGTCCGCTATTTTGGGCCACCACAACGCGGCACTACAGTTGCGCATGTGCCGCAGTTGGACCATGGAGTGTCCGAAATCTTTGACCAGTGATTTCAGTGGAAGCCCAACTGAGGTGTAAAGGCAATGGCTTGTCGTTGTAGGGCAGTGTAGTTTCCCGCCATTTTGACCACCACAACGCGGCACTACAGCCGTGCACTTGCCGCATTAGGGCCTTGGAGTGTTCGCCATTTTTTGGCCACGGATTAGAGCGGAAGCCCAACTGAGGAATAAAGGCACTTTCGTGTCGTAGTAGGGCAGTGTAGTTTCCTGCCATTTTGGCCCCCGCAACGCGGCGCTACAGCCGTGCACGTGCCGCTGAAGGGCCATGGAGTGTCCGCCATCTTTTTCCACTATTTAGAGCTGAAGCCGAACAGAGGAGTAAAGGCACTGGTGTGTCGTAGTAGGGCAGTGTAGAGTCCGACATTTTGGAAACCGCAACACGGCACTACAGCCGCGGACGTGCCGCACTAGGGCTATAAACTGTTCGCCATCTTTGGCCACTGATTAGAGCTGCAGCCCAACTGTGGAGTAAAGGCACTGGCGTTTTGTAGTCGGACTGTGTAGCGTCCAACAAGTTGGGCCACCTCAACGCGGCACTACAGCCATGCACGTGCCGCTGAAGGGCCATAGAGTGTCCGCCTTCTTTGGTCACTAAAGAGAGTGGAGGCAGAACAGAGGAGTAAATGCACTGGTGTGTAGAAATAGGGCAGTGTAGTTTCCTGCCAATTTGTCCACCGCAGCGCGGCACTACAGCCGTGCACGTGCAGCATTAGGGCCTTGGAGAGTTGGCTATTTTTTAGCCTGGGATTAGAGCGGAAGCCCAACTGAGGAGTAAAGGCACTGGCGTGTCGTAGTAGGGCAGTGTAGAGTCTGACATTTTGGGCCACCGCAACGTGGCACTACAGCCACGGGCGTGCCGCTCAAGGGCTATAGACTGTTCGCCATCTTTGGCCACGGAGTGGAGCGGAAGCCCAACTAAGGAGTAAAGGCACTGGCGTGTTGTAGTAGGGCAGTGCAGAATCCAACATTTTGGGCTACCGCAACGTTGCACTACAGCCGCGCACGTGCCGCAGTATTGCCATAGAGTGTCCGCCTTCTTTGGTCACAGATTAGAGCAGAAGCCGAACTGAGGAGTAAAGGCACTGGTGTGTAGAAATAGGGCAGTGTAGTTTCCTGCCATTTTGGCCACCGCAACGCGGCACTAAAGCCGTGCACGTGCCGCAGAAATGCCATAGAGTGTCCGCCATATTTTTCCACTATTTAGAGCGGAAGCCGAACTGAGGAGTAAAGGCACTAGCGTGTGTAGTTTCCTGGGCAGTGTAGTTTCCTGCCATTTTCGCCACTGCAACGCGGCACTACAGCCGTGCACGTGCGGCATTAGGGGGCGTTAGTGTTCGCCATCTTTGGCCACGGATTAGAGCGGAAGCCCAACTGAGGAGTAAAGGCACTGGCGTGTCGTAGTAGGGCAGTGTAATTTCCTGCCATTTTGGCCCCCGATACGCGGCGCTACAGCCGTACACGTGCCGCTGAAGGGCCATGGAGTGTCCGCCAACTTTTTCCACTATTTAGAGCGGAAGCCGATCAGAGAGTAAAGGCACTGGTGTGTCGTAGTAGGGCAGTGTAGAGTTCGACAATTTGGGCAACCGAAGCGCGGCACTACAGCCGCGGACGTGCCGCATTAGAGCTAATGAGTGTCCGCCATGAGTGTTGGCCAATGCGTAGTGTGGAAGCGCAATTGAGAACTTATGTCTTTGGTAGGGTCATGTAGGGCGGTGTAGTGTCCGCTATTTTGGGCCACCACAACGCGGCACTGCAGTTGCGCATGTGCCGCAGTTGGACCATGGAGTGTCCGAAATCTTTGTCCAGTGATTAGAGTGGAAGCGAAACTGAGGTGTAAAGGCACTGGCTTGTCGTTGTAGGGCAGTGTAGAGTCCGACAATTTAGGCCACCGCAACGCGGCACTACAGCCGCGCATGTGCCGCAATAGGGCCATAGAGTGTCCGCCTTCTTTGTTCACTAATTTGAGCGGAAGTCGAACTGAGGAGTAAAGGCACTGGCGTGTAGAAATAGGGCAGTTTAGTTTCCTGCCATTTTGGCCACCGCAACGCGGTAATACTGCCGTGCACATGCAGCATTAGGACCGTGGAGTGTCCGCAATCTTTGGCTACGGATTAGAGCGGAAACCCAACAGAGGGGTAAAGGCACTCGCGTCTCGTAGTAGGGCAGTGTAATTTCCTGCCATTTTGGCCCCCGCAACGCAGCTATAAAGCCGTACACGTGTCGCAGTAGGGCCATGGAGGGTCCGCAATTTTTGGCAACGGATAAGAGCGGAAGCCCAACTGAGGGGTTATGGGACTGGCGTTTAGTAGTAGGACAGCGATGAGTTCGACAATTTGGGCAACCGCAACGCGGCACTACAGCCGCGGACGTGCCGCATTAGAGCTATGGAGTGTCCGCCATCTTTGGCCAATGCTTAGTGTGGAAGCGCAATTGAGAACTTATGTCTTTGGTAGGGTCATGTAGGGCGGTGTAGTGTCCGCTATTTTGGGCCACCACAACGCGGCACTACAGTTGCGCATGTGCCGCAGTTGGACCATGGAGTGTCCGAAATCTTTGGCCAGTGATTAGAGTGGAAGCCCTACTGAGGTGTAAAGGCACTGGCTTTTCGTTGTAGGGCAGTGTAGTTTCCTGCCATTTTGGCCACCACAACGCGGCACTACAGCCGTGCACGTGCCGCATTAGGGCCTTGGAGTGTTCGCCATTTTTTGGCCACGGATTAGAGCGGAAGCCCAACTGAGGAATAAAGGCACTTTCGTGTCGTAGTAGGGCAGTGTAGTTTCCTGCCATTTTGGCCCCCGCAACGCGGCGCTACAGCCGTGCACGTGCCGCTGAAGGGCCATGGAGTGTCCGCCATCTTTTTCCACTATTTAGAGCGGAAGCCGAACTGAGGAGTAAAGGCACTGGCGTGTAGTAGTTGGGCAGTGTAGTTTCCTGCCATTTTCGCCACTTCAATGCGGCACTACAGCCTTGCACGTGCGGCATTAGGGGGCGGTAGTGTTCGCCATCTTTTGCCACGGATTAGAGCGGAAGCCCAACTGAGGAGTAAAGGCACTGGCATGTCGTAGTAGGGCAGTGTAATTTCCTGCCATTTTGGCCCCCGCAACGCAGCTATAAAGCCGCACACGTGCCGCAGTAGGGCCATGGAGGGTCCGCAATCTTTGGCAATGGATAAGAGCGGAAGCCCAACAGAGGGGTTATGGGACTCTCGTTTAGTAGTAGGACAGCGATGAGTTCGACAATTTGGGCAACCGCAACGCGGCACTACAGCCGCGGACGTGCCGCATTAGAGCTAATGAGTGTCCGCCATGAGTGTTGGCCAATGCGTAGTGTGGAAGCGCAATTGAGAACTTATGTCTTTGGTAGGGTCATGTAGGGCGGTGTAGTGTCCGCTATTTTGGGCCACCACAACGCGGCACTACAGTTGCGCATGTGCCGCAGTTGGACCATGGAGTGTCCGAAATCTTTGGCCAGTGATTAGAGTGGAAGCCCAACTGAGGTGTAAAGGCACTGGCTTTTCGTTGTAGGGCAGTGTAGTTTCCTGCCATTTTGGCCACCACAACGTGGCACTACAGCCGTGCACGTGCCGCATTAGGGCCTTGGAGTGTTCGCCATTTTTTGGCCACGGATTAGAGCGGAAGCAAAACTAAGGAATAAAGGCACTTTCGTGTCGTAGTAGGGCAGTGTAGTTTCCTGCCATTTTGGCCCCCGCAACGCGGCGCTACAGCCGTGCACGTGCCGCTGAAGGGCCATGGAGTGTCCGCAATCTTTTTCCACTATTTAGAGCGGAAGCCGAACAGAGGAGTAAAGGCACTGGTGTGTCGTAGTAGGGCAGCGTAGAGTCCGACAATTTAGGCCACCGCAACGCGGCACTACAGCCGCGCATGTGCCGCAATAGGGCCATAGAGTGTCCGCCTTCTTTGTTCACTAATTTGAGCGGAAGTCGAACTGAGGAGTAAAGGCACTGGCGTGTAGAAATAGGGCAGTGTAGTTTCCTGCCATTTTGGCCCCCGCAACGCGGCGCTACAGCCGTACACGTGCCGCTGAAGGGCCATGGAATGTCCGCCATCTTTTTCCACTATTTAGAGCGGAAGCCGAACTGAGGAGTAAAGGCACTGGTGTGTAGTAGTTGGGCAGTGTAGTTTCCTGCCATTTTCGCCACTGCAACGCGGCACTACAGCCGTGCACGTGCGGCATTAGGGGGCGTTAGTGTTCGTCATCTTTGGCCATGGATTAGAGCGGAAGCCCAACTGAGGAGTAAAGGCACTGGCGTGTCGTAGTAGGGCAGTGTAATTTCATGCCATTTCTGCCCCCGCAACGCGGCTATAAAGCCGCACACGTGCCGCAGTAGGGCCATGGAGGGTCCGCCATATTTGGCCACTGTTTAGAGTGGAAGCGCTACTGAGAACTTAAGTCTTTGGTAGGGTCTAGAAGGGCAGTGTAGTGTCCACCATTTTGGGCAATCGCAACTTGGCACATTCAGCCGTGGACGTGCCGCAGAAGGACTATAGACTGTTCGCCATCTTTGGCTCCTGATTAGAGCGGAAGCAGAACTGTGGAGTAAAGGCACTGGTGTGTTGTAGTCAGGCAGTGTAGCGACTGAAAAGTTGGGCCACCGCAACGCGGCACTACAGTCGTGCACGTGCCGCAGAAGGGCCACGGAGAGTCCGCCATCTTTGGTCACTGATTAGGGCGGAAGCCGACCTGAGGAGTAAAGGCACTCACGTGTCGTAGTAGGGCAGTGTAATTTCCTGCCATTTTGGCCCCCGCAACGCAGCTATAAAGCCGCACACGTGCCGCAGTAGGGCCATGGAGGGTCCGCAATCTTTGGCAACGGATAAGAGCGGAAGCCCAACTGAGGGGTTATGGGACTGGCGTTTAGTAGTAGGACAGCGATGAGTTCGACAATTTGGGCAACCGCAACGCGGCACTACAGCCGCGGACGTGCCGCATTAGAGCTATGGAGTGTCCGCCATCTTTGGCCAATGCTTAGTGTGGAAGCGCAATTGAGAACTTATGTCTTTGGTAGGGTCATGTAGGGTGGTGTAGTGTCCGCTATTTTGGGCCACCACAACGCGGCACTACAGTTGCGCATGTGCCGCAGTTGGACCATGGAGTGTCCGAAATCTTTGGCCAGTGATTAGAGTGGAAGCCCAACTGAGGTGTAAAGGCACTGGCTTTTCGTTGTAGGGCAGTGTAGTTTCCTGCCATTTTGGCCACCACAACGCGGCACTACAGCCGTGCACGTGCCGCATTAGGGCCTTGGAGTGTTCGCCATTTTTTTGCCACGGATAAGAGCGGAAGCAAAACTAAGGAATAAAGGCACTTTCGTGTCGTAGTAGGGCAGTGTAGTTTCCTGCCATTTTGGCCCCCGCAACGCGGCGCTACAGCCGTGCACGTGCCGCTGAAGGGCCATGGAGTGTCCGCCATCTTTTTCCACTATTTAGAGCGGAAGCCGAACAGAGGAGTAAAGGCACTGGTGTGTCGTAGTAGGGCAGCGTAGAGTCCGACAATTTAGGCCACCGCAACGCGGCACTACAGCCGCGCATGTGCCGCAATAGGGCCATAGAGTGTTCGCCTTCTTTGTTCACTAATTTGAGCGGAAGTCGAACTGAGGAGTAAAGGCACTGGCGTGTAGAAATAGGGCAGTGTAGTTTCCTGCCATTTTGGCCCCCGCAACGCGGCGCTACAGCCGTACACGTGCCGCTGAAGGGCCATGGAATGTCCGCCATCTTTTTCCACTATTTAGAGCGGAAGCCGAACTGAGGAGTAAAGGCACTGGTGTGTAGTAGTTGGGCAGTGAAGTTTCCTGCCATTTTCGCCACTGCAACGCGGCACTACAGCCGTGCACGTGCGGCATTAGGGGGCGTTAGTGTTCGTCATCTTTGGCCACGGATTAGAGCGGAAGCCCAACTGAGGAGTAAAGGCACTGGCGTGTCGTAGTAGGGCAGTGTAATTTCCTGCCATTTCTGCCCCCGCAACGCGGCTATAAAGCCGCACACGTGCCGCAGTAGGGCCATGGAGGGTCCGCCATATTTGGCCACTGTTTAGAGCGGAAGCGCTACTGAGAACTTAAGTCTTTGGTAGGGTCTAGAAGGGCAGTGTAGTGTCCACCATTTTGGGCAATCGCAACTTGGCACATTCAGCCGTGGACGTGCCGCAGAAGGACTATAGACTGTCCGCCATCTTTGGCTCCTTATTAGAGCGGAAGCAGAACTGTGGAGTAAAGGCACTGGTGTGTTGTAGTCAGGCAGTGTAGCGACTGAAAAGTTGGGCCACCGCAACGCGGCACTACAGTCGTGCACGTGCCGCAGAAGGGCCACGGAGAGTCCGCCATCTTTGGTCACTGATTAGGGCGGAAGCCGACCTGAGGAGTAAAGGCACTCACGTGTCGTAGTAGGGCAGTGTAATTTCCTGCCATTTTGGCCCCCGCAACGCAGCTATAAAGCCGCACACGTGCCGCAGTAGGGCCATGGAGGGTCCGCAATCTTTGGCAACGGATAAGAGCGGAAGCCCAACTGAGGGGTTATGGGACTGGCGTTTAGTAGTAGGACAGCGATGAGTTCGACAATTTGGGTAACCGCAACGCGGCACTACAGCCGCGGACGTGCCGCATTAGAGCTATGGAGTGTCCGCCATCTTTGGCCAATGCTTAGTGTGGAAGCGCAATTGAGAACTTATGTCTTTGGTAGGGTCATGTAGGGTGGTGTAGTGTCCGCTATTTTGGGCCACCACAACGCGGCACTACAGTTGCGCATGTGCCGCAGTTGGACCATGGAGTGTCCGAAATCTTTGGCCAGTGATTAGAGTGGAAGCCCAACTGAGGTGTAAAGGCACTGGCTTTTCGTTGTAGGGCAGTGTAGTTTCCTGCCATTTTGGCCACCACAACGCGGCACTACAGCCGTGCACGTGCCGCATTAGGGCCTTGGAGTGTTCGCCATTTTTTGGCCACGGATTAGAGCGGAAGCCCAACTGAGGAATAAAGGCACTTTCGTGTCGTAGTAGGGCAGTGTAGTTTCCTGCCATTTTGACCCCTGCAACGCGGCGCTACAGCCGTGCACGTGCCGCTGAAGGGCCATGGAGTGTCCGCCATCTTTTTCCACTATTTAGAGCGGAAGCCGAACAGAGGAGTAAAAGCACTGGTGTGTCGTAGTAGGGCAGTGTAGAGTCCGACAATTTAGGCCACCGCAACGCGACACTACAGCCGCGCATGTGCCACAATAGGGCCATAGAGTGTCCGCCTTCTTTGTTCACTAATTTGAGCGGAAGTCCAACTGAGGAGTAAAGGCACTGGCGTGTAGAAATAGGGCAGTGTAGTTTCCTGCCATTTTGGCCACCGCAACGCGGTAATACAGCCGTGCACGTGCAGCATTAGGACCGTGGAGTGTCCGCAATCCTTGGCTACGGTTTAGAGCGGAAACCCAACAGAGGGGTAAAGGGACTGGCGTGTCGTAGTAGGGCAGTGTAGCGACTGAAAAGTTAGGCCACCGCAACGCGGCACTACAGTCGTGCACGTGCCGCAGAAGGGCCACGGAGAGTCCGCCATCTTTGGTCACTGATTAGGGCGGAAGCCGACCTGAGGAGTAAAGGCACTGGCTAGTAGGGCAGTGTAATTTCCTGCCATTTTGGCCCCCGCAACGCGGCTATAAAGCCGCACACGTGCCGCAGTAGGGCCATGGAGGGTCCGCTATATTTAGCCACTGTTTAGAGCGGAAGCGCTTCTGAGAACTTAAGTCTTTGGTAGGGTCTTGTAGGGCAGTGTAGAGTCCCACATTTTGGACCCCGCATTGCGGCACTACAGCCGCTGACGTGCCACACTAGGGCTATAGACTGTTCGCCATCTTTGGCCACTATTTAGAGCGGAATCCGAGCTGAGGAGTGAAGGCACTGGCATGCAGTAGTAGGGCAGTGTAGTTTCCTGCCATTTTCGATACTGCAACACGGCACTACAGCCGTGCACGTGCCGCATTAGGGAGCGGGAGTGTTCGCCATCTTTGGGTACGGATTAGAGCGGTAGCCCAACTGAGGTGTAACGGCTCTGGCGTGTCGTAGTTGGGCAGTGTAGCTTCCTGACATTTTGGCCTACGCAACGTGGCTATAAAGCCGCACACGTGGCGCAGTAGGGCTATAAAGTGTCCGCCTTCCTTGGACACTAATTATAGCGGAAGCCGAACTGAGGAGTAAAGGCACTGGTGTGTAGAAATAGGGCAGTGTAGTTTCCTGCCATTTTGGCCACCGCAACGCAGCACTACAGCCGTGCACGTGCCGCAGAAATGCCATAGAGTGTCTGCCTTCTTTGGTCACAGATTAGAGCGGAAGCCGAACTGAGGGTAAAGGCACTGTCGTGTCATAGTTGGGCAGTGCAGAATCCGACATTTTGGACTACCGCAAAGCGGCACTACAGCCGCGCACGTGCCGCAGAAATGCCTTAGAGTGTCCGCCTTCTTTCGTCAAAGATTAGAGCGGAAGCCGAACTGAGGAGTAAAGGCACCGGCGTGTGGTAGTAGGGCAGGGAAGAGTCCGACATGTTGGTCCACCGAAACGCGGCGCTACAGCCGTGCGAGTGCCGCTGAAGGGCCATGGAGTGTCCGCCATATTTTTCCACTAATTAGAGCGGAAGCCGAACGGAGGAGTAATGGCACTGGCGTGTAGTAGTTGGGCATTGTAGAGTCCGAAATTTTGGGCCGCTGCAACGCGACACAATAGCCGCGCATGTGCCGCAATAGGGCCATAGAGTGTCTGCCTTCTTTGTTCACTAATTTGACGGAAGTCGAACTGAGGAATAAAGGTACTGGCGTGAAGAAATAGGGCAGTATTGTTTCCTGCCATTTTGGCCACCGCAACGTGGTAATACAGCCGTGCACGTGCAGCATTAGGACCGTGGAGTGTCCGCCATCTTTGGCCACTGATTAGAGCGGAAGCGCAACTGAGAACTTAAGTCTTTGGTAGGGTCTTGTAGGGCAGTGTAGAGTCCGACATTTTGGACCCCGCATCGCGGCACTACAGCCGCTGACGTTCCACACTAGGGCTATAGACTGTTCGCCATCTTTGGCCACTATTTAGAGCGAAATCCGAGCTGAGGAGAAAAGGCACTGGCGTGCAGTAGTAGGGCAGTGTAGCTTCCTGACATTTTGGCCTACGCAACGTGGCTATAAGGCCGCACACGTGGCGCAGTAGGGCCATGGAGGCTCCGCCAACTTTGGCCACGGATTAGAGCGGAAGCGCAACTGAGGAGTGAAGGCACTGTCGTGTCGTAGTTGGGCAGTGCAGAATCCGACATTTTGGACTACCGCAAAGCGGCACTACAGCCGCGCACGTGCCGCAGAAATGCCATAGAGTGTCCGCCTTCTTTCGTCACAGATTAGAGCGGAAGCCGAACTGAGGAGTAAAGGCACAGGCGTGAGGTAGTAGGGCTGGGAAGAGTCCGACATGTTGGTCCACCGAAACGTGGCACTACAGCCGTGCGAGAGCCGCTGAAGGGCCATGGAGTGTCCGCCATATTTTTCCACTATTTAGAGCGGAAGCCGAACGGAGGAGTAATGGCACTGGCGTGTAGTAGTTGGGCAGTGTAGAGTCCGAAATTTTGGGCCACTGCAACGCGACACAATAGCCGCGCATGTGCCGCAATAGGGCCATAGAGTGTCCGCCTTCTTTGTTCACTTATTTGACGGAAGTCGAACTGAGGAATAAAGGTACTGGCGTGTAGAAATAGGGCAGTATAGTTTCCTGCCATTTTGGCCACCGCAACGCGGTAATACAGCCGTGCACGTGCAGCATTAGGACCGTGGACTGTCCGCAATCTTTGGCCACTGCTTAGAGCGGAAGCGCAACTGAGAACTTAAGTCTTTGGTAGGGTTTTGTAGGGCAGTGTAGAGTCAGACATTTTGGACACCGCAACGCGGCACTACAGCCGCGGACGTGCCGCACTAGGGCTATAGACTGTTCGCCATCTTTGGCCACGGAGTGGAGCGGAAGCCCAACTGAGGAGTAAAGGCACAGTCGTGTCGTAGTTGGGCATTGCAGAATCCGTCAATTTGAGCTACAGCAACGCGGCACTACAGCCGCGCACGTGCCGCAGAAATGCCATAGAGTGTCCGCCTTCTTTGGTCACAGATTAGAGCGGAAGCCGAACTGAGGAGTAAAGGCACAGGCGTGTGGTAGTAGGGCTGGGAAGAGTCCGACATGTTGGGCCACCGAAACGCGGCTCTACAGCCGCGCGAGTGCCGCTGAAGGGCCATGGAGTGTCCGCCATATTTTTCCACTATTTAGAGCGGAAGCCGAACTGAGGAGTAAAGGCACTGGCGTGTAGTAGTTGGGCAGTGTAGTTTCCTGCCATTTTCGCCACTGCAACGCGGCACTACAGCCTTGCACGTGCGGCATTAGAGGGCGGTAGTGTTCGCCATCTTTGGCCACGGATTAGAGCGGAAGCCCAACTGAGGAGTAAAGGCACTGGCGTGTCGTAGTAGGGCAGTGTAATTTCCTGCCATTTTGGCCCCCGCAACGCGGCTATAACGCCGCACACGTGCCGCAGTAGGGCCATGGAGGGTCCGCCATATTTGGACACTGTTTAGAGCGGAAGCGCTACTGAGAACTTAAGTCTTTGGTAGGGTCTTGTAGGGCAGTGTAGAGTCCCACATTTTGGACCCCGCATTGCGGCACTACAGCCGCTGACGTGCCACACTAGGGCTATAGACTGTTCGCCATCTTTGGTCACTATTTAGAACGGAATCCGAGCTGAGGAGTAAAGGCACTGGCGTGCAGTAGTAGGGCAGTGTAGTTTCCTGCCATTTTCGATACTGCAACACGGCACTACAGCCGTGCACGTGCCGCATTAGGGAGCGGGAGTGCTCGCCATCTTTGGCCACGGATTAGAGCGGTAGCCCAACTGAGGAGTAACGGCTCTGGCGTGTCGTAGTTGGGCAGTGTAGCTTCCTGACATTTTGGCCTACGCAACGTGGCTATAAAGCCGCACACGTGGCGCAGTAGGGCTATAAAGTGTCCGCCTTCCTTGGACACTAATTATAGCGGAAGCCGAACTGAGGAGTAAAGGCACTGGTGTGTAGAAATAGGGCAGTGTAGTTTCCTGCCATTTTGGCCACCGCAACGCAGCACTACAGCCGTGCACGTGCCGCAGAAATGCCATAGAGTGTCCGCCTTCTTTCGTCAAAGATTAGAGCGGAAGCCGAACTGAGGAGTAAAGGCACCGGCGTGTGGTAGTAGGGCAGGGAAGAGTCCGACATGTTGGTCCACCGAAACGCGGCGCTACAGCCGTGCGAGTGCCGCTGAAGGGCCATGGAGTGTCCGCCATATTTTTCCACTATTTAGAGCGGAAGCCGAACGGAGGAGTAAAGGCACTGGTGTGTCGTAGTAGAGCAGTGTAGAGTCCGACATTTTGGGCCACCGCAACGCGGCACTACTGCCGCGCATGTGCCGCAATAGGGCCATAAAGTGTCCGCCTTCCTTGGACACTAATTATAGCGGAAGCCGAACTGAGGAGTAAAGGCACTGGTGTGTAGAAATAGGGCAGTGTAGTTTCCTGCCATTTTGGCCACCGAAACGCGGCACTACAGCCGTGCGAGTGCCGCTGAAGGGCCATGGAGTGTCCGCCATATTTGGCCACGGAGTGGTGCGGAAGCCCAACTGAGGAGTAAAGGCACTGTCGTGTCGTAGTTGGGCAGTGCAGAATCCGACATTTTGGACTACCGCAAAGCGGCACTACAGCCGCGCTCGTGCCGCAGAAATGCCATAGAGTGTCCGCCTTCTTTCGTCACAGATTAGAGCGGAAGCCGAACTGAGGAGTAATGGCACTGGCGTGTAGTAGTTGGGCAGTGTAGAGTCCGAAATTTTGGGCCACTGCAACGCGACACAATAGCCGCGCATGTGCCGCAATAGGGCCATAGAGTGTCCGCCTTGCGTTAGTTAACCATTGAAAGATGTCTTTGAATTTTTAAAGCATTTTAGAACGCTTATTTCTTCATTTTAAGCTTCTCAGAACACTCTATATCGCATAGGCATACATAGTAAAATTTAGGGTCACGCTGTGTCCCCCCTAAATGACATATATTTATTTCCTGTGGTAGGGTACACTATAACCCTGTAATATAATACGTGGTCCAATTTATAAATTATAGGTCAATATTAAGGTCCGATACCGTGCCGTTAGTTAACATAGAAAAGTGTCTTCGAATTTCCTTGTTTTAATGCACTATTTAAAATATACATAGTGTACCCCCTAATTGACCTATAATTATTTCCTGTGGTAGGGTACACTATTACCCTGTAATATAATACCTGGTCCAATTTAAATATTATGGTTCCATATTAAGGTCTGATATCGCGCCTTGCGTTAGTTAACCATTGAAAGATGTCTTTGAATTTTTAAAGCATTTTAGAACGCTTATTTCTTCATTTTAAGCTTCTCAGAACACGCTATTTCGCATAGGCATACATAGTAAACTTTAGGTTCACGCTGTGTACCCCCTAATTGACCTATAATTATTTCCTGTGGAAGGGTACACTATTACCCTGTAATATAATACGTGGTCCAATTTAAAAATTATAGGTCAATATTAAGGTCCGATACCGTGCCGTTAATTAACATAGAAAAGTGTCTTTGAATTTTTAAAGCATTTTAGAACGTTTATTTCCTCATTTTAAGCTTCTCAGAACACTTTATTTCGCATAGGCATACATAGTAAACTTTAGGGTCACGCTGTGTACCCCCTAATTGACCTATAATTATTTCCTGTGGTAGGGTACACTATTACCCTGTAATATAATTCGTGGTCCAATTTAGAAAATTGTAGGTCAATATTAAGGTCCGATACCGTGCCATTAGTTAACATAGAAAAGTATCTTCGTATTTCCTTGTTTTAATGCACTATTTAAAATATACATAGTGTACCCCCTAATTGACCTATAATTATTTCCTGTGGTAGAGTACACTATTACCCTGTAATATAATACCTGGTCCAATTTAAATATTATGGGTCAATATTAAGGTCTGATATTGCGCCTTGCGTTAGTTAACCATTGAAAGATGTCTTTGAATTTTTAAAGCATTTTAGAACGCTTATTTCTTAATTTTAAGCTTCACAGAACACTCTATTTCGCATAGGCATACATAGTAAACTTTAGGGTCACGCTGTGTACCCCCTAATTGACCTATAATTATTTCCTGTGGTAGGGTACACTATTTCCCTGTAATATAATACGTGGTCCAATTTAAAAATTATAGGTCTATATTAAGGTCCGATACCGTGCCGTTAGTTAACATAGAAAAGTGTCTTTGAATTTTTAAAGCATTTTAGAACGCTTATTTCCTCATTTTAAGCTTCTCAGAACACGTTATTTCGCATAGGCATACATAGTAAACTTTAGGGTCACGCTGTGTACCCCCTAATTGACCTATAATTATTTCCTGTGGTAGGGTACACTATTTCCCTGTAATATAATACGTGGTCCAATTTAAAAATTATAGGTCAATATTAAGGTCCGATACCCTACCGTTAGTTAACATAGAAAAGAGTCTTCGAATTTCCTTGTTTTAATGCACTATTTAAAATATACATAGTGTACCCCCTAATTGACCTATAATTATTTCCTGTTGTAGGGTACACTATTACCCTGTAATATAATACCTGGTCCAATTTAAATATTATGGTTCCATATTAAGGTCTGATATCGCGCCTTGCGTTAGTTAACCATTGAAAGATGTCTTTGAATTTTTAAAGCATTTTAGAACGCTTATTTCTTCATTTTAAGCTTCTCAGAACACTCTATTTCGCATAGGCATACAAAGTAAACTTTAGGTTCACGCTGTGTACCCCCTAATTGACCTATAATTATTTCCTGTGGTAGGGTACACTATTACCCTGTAATATAATACGTGGTCCAATTTAAAAATTATAGGTCAATATTAAGGTCCGATACCGTGCCGTTAGTTAACATAGAAAAGTGTCTTCGAATTTCCTTGTTTTAATGCACTATTTAAAATATACATAGTGTACCCCCTAATTGACCTAAAATTATTTCCTGCTATAGGGTACACTATTACCCTGTAATATACTACCTGGTCCAATTTAAATAATATGGGTCAATATTAAGGTCTGATATTGCGCCTTGCGTTAGTTAACCATTGAAAGATGTCTTTGAATTTTTAAAGCATTTTAGAACGCTTATTTCTTCATTTTAAGCTTCTCAGAACACTTTATTTCGCATAGGCATACATAGTAAACTTTAGGGTCACGCTGAGTACCCCCTAATTAACCTATAATTATTTTCTGTGGTAGGGTCAACTATCACACTGTAATATAATACGTGGTCCAATTTAAAAATTTTAGGTCAATATTAAGGTCCGATACCCTACCGTTAGCTAACATAGAAAAGAGTCTTCGAATTTCCTTGTTTTAATGCACTATTTAAAATATACATAGTGTACCCCCTAATTGACCTATAATTATTCCCTGTTGTAGGGCACACTTTTACCCTGTAATATAATACCTGGTCCAATTTAAATATTATGGTTCCATATTAAGGTCTGATATCGCGCCTTGCGTTAGTTAACCATTGAAAGATGTCTTTGAATTTTTAAAGCATTTTAGAACGCTTATTTCTTAATTTTAAGCTTCTCAGAACACTCTATTTTGCATAGGCATACATAGTAAACTTTAGGGTCACGCTGTGTACCCCCTAAATGACCTATAATTATTTCCTGTGGTAGGGTACACTATTACCCGGAAATATAATACGTGGAGCAATTTAAAAATTATAGGTCAATATTAAGGTCCGATACCGTGCCGTTAGTTAACATAGAAAAGTGTCTTCGTATTTCCCTGTTTTAATGCACTATTTAAAATATACATAGTGTACCCCCTAATTGACCTATAATTATTTCCTGTGGTAGGGTACACTATTACCCTGTAATACAATACCTGGTCCAATTTAAATATTATGGTTCCATATTAAGGTCTGATATCGCTCCTTGCGTTAGTTAACCATTGTAAGATGTCTTTGAATTTTTAAAGCATTTTAGAACGCTTATTTCTTCATTTTAAGCTTCTCAGAACACTCTATACCGCATAGGCATACATAGTAAACTTTAGGGTCACGCTGTGTACCCCCTAATTGACCTATAATTATTTCCTGTGGTAGGGTACACTATTACCCTGTGATATAATACGTGGTCCATTTTAAAAATTATAGGTCAATATTAAGATCCGATACCGTGCCGTTAGTTAACATAGAAAAGTGTCTTCGTATTTCCTTGTTTTAATGCACTATTTAAAATATACATAGTGTACCCCCTAATTGACCTATAATTATTTCCTAGGGTAGGGTACACTATTACCCTGTAATATAATACCTGGTCCAATTTAAATATTATGGGTCAATATTAAGGTCTGAAATTGCACCTTGCGTTAGTTAACCATTGAAAGATGTCTTTGAATTTTTAAAGCATTTTAGAACGCTTATTTCTTCATTTTAAGCTTCTCAGAACACTTTATTTCGCTTAGGCATACATAGTAAACTTTAGGGTCCCGCTGTGTACCCCCTAATTGACCTATAATTATTTTCTGTGGTAGGGTTCACTATCACCCTGTAATATAATATGTGGTCCAATTAAAAAATTTTAGGTCAATATTAAGGTCCGATACCCTACCGTTAGTTAACATAGAAAAGAGTCTTCGAATTTCCTTGTTTTAATGCACTATTTAAAATATACATAGAGTACCCCCTAATTGACCTATAATTATTTCCTGTTGTAGGGTACACTATTACCCTGTAATATAATACCTGGTCCAATTTAAATATTATGGTTCCATATTAAGGTCTGATATCGCGCCTTGCGTTAGTTAACCATTGAAAGATGTCTTTGAATTTTTAAAGCATTTTAGAACGCTTATTTCTTCATTTTAAGCTTCTCAGAACACTTTATTTCGCATAGGCATACATAGTAAACTTTAGGGTCACGCTGTGTACCCCCTAATTGACCTATAATTATTTTCTGTGGTAGGGTACACTATCACCCTGTAATATAATACGTTTTCCAATTTAAAAATTTTAGGTCAATATTAAGGTCCGATACCCTACCGTTAGTTAACATAGAAAAGAGTCTTCGAATTTCCTTGTTTTAATGCACTATTTAAAATATACATAGAGTACCCCCTAATTGACCTATAATTATTTCCTGTTGTAGGGTACACTATTACCCTGTAATATAATACCTGGTCCAATATAAATATTATGGTTCCATATTAAGGTCTGATATCGCGCCTTGCGTTAGTTAACCATTGAAAGATGTCTTTAAATTTTTAAAGCATTTTAGAACGCTTATTTCTTCATTTTAAGCTTCTCAGAACACTCTATTTCGCATAGGCATACATAGTAAACTTTAGGGTCACGCTGTGTACCCCCTAATTGACCTATAATTATTTCCTGTGGTAGGGTACACTATTACCCTGTAATACAATACGTGGTCCAATTTAAAAATTATAGGTCAATATTAAGGTCCGATACCGTGCCGTTTATTAACATAGAAAAGTGTCTTTGAATTTTAAAGCATTTTAGAACGTTTATTTCCTCATTTTAAGCTTCTCAGAACACTTTATTTCGCATAGGCATACATAGTAAACTTTAGGGTCATGCTGTGTACCCCCTAAATGACCTATAATTATTTCCTGTGGTAGGGAACACTATTACCCTGTAATATAATACGTGGTCCAATTTAAAAATTATAGGTCAATATTAAGGTCCGATACCGTGCCGTTAGTTAACATAGAAAAGTGTCTTCGTATTTCCTTGTTTTAATGCACTATTTAAAATATACATAGTGTACCCCCTAATTGACCTATAATTATTTCCTGTGGTAGGGTACACTATTACCCTGTAATATAATACCTGGTCCAATTTAAATATTATTAGTCAATATTAAGGTCTGATTTTTCGCCTTGCGTTAGTTAACCATTGAAAGATGTCTTTGAATTTTTAAAGCATTTTAGAACGCTTATTTCTTCATTTTAAGCTTCTCAGAACACTTTATTTCGCATAGGCATACATAGTAAACTTTAGGGTCCCGCTGTGTACCCCCTAATTGACCTATAATTATTTTCTGTATTAGGGTACACTATCACCCTGTAATATAATACGTGGAGCAATTTAAAAATTATAGGTCAATATTAAGGTCCGATACCGTGCCGTTAGTTAACATAGAAAAGTGTCTTCGTATTTCCCTGTTTTAATGCACTATTTAAAATATACATAGTGTACCCCCTAATTGACCTATAATTATTTCCTGTGGTAGGGAACACTATTACCCTGTAATAGAATACCTGGTTCAATTTAAATATTATGGGTCAATATTAAGGTTTGATATTGCGCCTTGCGTTAGTTAACCATTGAAAGATGTCTTTGAATTTTTAAAGCATTTTAGAACGCTTATTTCTTCATTTTAAGCTTCTCAGAACACTTTATTTCGCATAGGCATACATAGTAAACTTTAGGGTCACGCTGTGTACCCCCTAAATGACCTATAATTATTTCCTGTGGTAGGGTACACTATTACCCTGTGATATAATACGTGGTCCATTTTAAAAATTATAGGTCAATATTAAGGTCCGATACCGTGCCGTTAGTTAACATAGAAAAGTGTCTTCGTATTTCCCTGTTTTAATGCACTATTTAAAATATACATAGTGTACCCCCTAATTGACCTATAATTATTTCCTGTTGTAGGGTACACTATTACCCTGTAATACAATACCTGGTCCAATTTAAATATTATGGTTCCATATTAAGGTCTGATATCGCGCCTTGCGTTAGTTAACCATTGAAAGATGTCTTTGAATTTTTAAAGCATTTTAGAACGCTTATTTCTTCATTTTAAGCTTCTCAGAACACTCTATTTCGCATAGGCATACATAGTAAACTTTAGGGTCACGCTGTGTACCCCCTAATTGACCTATAATTATTTCCTGTGGTAGGGTACACTATTACCCTGTAATACAATACGTGGTCCAATTTAAAAATTATAGGTCAATATTAAGGTCCGATACCGTGCCGTTTATTAACATAGAAAAGTTTCTTTGAATTTTTAAAGCATTTTAGAACGTTTATTTCCTCATTTTAAGCTTCTCAGAACACTTTATTTCGCATAGGCATACATAGTAAACTTTAGGGTCATGCTGTGTACCCCCTAAATGACCTATAATTATTTCCTGTGGTAGGGAACACTATTACCCTGTAATATAATACGTGGTCCAATTTAAAAATTATAGGTCAATATTAAGGTCCGATACCGTGCCGTTAGTTAACATAGAAAAGTGTCTTCGTATTTCCTTGTTTTAATGCACTATTTAAAATATACATAGTGTACCCCCTAATTGACCTATAATTATTTCCAGTGGTAGGGTACACTATTACCCTGTAATATAATACCTGGTCCAATTTAAATATTATTAGTCAATATTAAGGTCTGATTTTTCGCCTTGCGTTAGTTAACCATTGAAAGATGTCTTTGAATTTTTAAAGCATTTTAGAACGCTTATTTCTTCATTTTAAGCTTCTCAGAACACTTTATTTCGCATAGGCATACATAGTAAACTTTAGGGTCCCGCTGTGTACCCCCTAATTGACCTATAATTATTTTCTGTATTAGGGTACACTATCACCCTGTAATATAATACGTGGAGCAATTTAAAAATTATAGGTCAATATTAAGGTCCGATACCGTGCCGTTAGTTAACATAGAAAAGTGTCTTCGTATTTCCCTGTTTTAATGCACTATTTAAAATATACATAGTGTACCCCCTAATTGACCTATAATTATTTCCTGTGGTAGGGAACACTATTACCCTGTAATACAATACCTGGTTCAATTTAAATATTATGGGTCAATATTAAGGTTTGATATTGCGCCTTGCGTTAGTTAACCATTGAAAGATGTCTTTGAATTTTTAAAGCATTTTAGAACGCTTATTTCTTCATTTTAAGCTTCTCAGAACACTTTATTTCGCATAGGCATACATAGTAAACTTTAGGGTCACGCTGTGTACCCCCTAAATGACCTATAATTATTTCCTGTGGTAGGGTACACTATTACCCTGTGATATAATACGTGGTCCATTTTAAAAATTATAGGTCAATATTAAGGTCCGATACCGTGCCGTTAGTTAACATAGAAAAGTGTCTTCGTATTTCCCTGTTTTAATGTACTATTTAAAATATACATAGTGTACCCCCTAATTGACCTATAATTATTTCCTGTGGTTGGGTACACTATTACCCTGTAATACAATACCTGGTCCAATTTAAATATTATGGGTCAACATTAAGGTCTGATATTGCGCCTTGCGTTAGTTAACCATTGTAAGATGTCTTTGAATTTTTAAAGCATTTTAGAACGCTTATTTCTTCATTTTAAGCTTCTCAGAACACTTTATTTCGCTTAGGCATACATAGTAAACTTTAGGGTCCCGCTGTGTACCCCCTAATTGACCTATAATTATTTTCTGTGGTAGGGTACACTATCTCCCTGTAATATAATACGTGGTCCAATTAAAAAATTTTAGGTCAATATTAAGGTCCGATACCCTACCGTTAGTTAACATAGAAAAGAGTCTTCGAATTTCCTTGTTTTAATGCACTATTTAAAATATACATAGAGTACCCCCTAATTGACCTATAATTATTTCCTGTTGTAGGGTACACTATTACCCTGTAATATAATACCTGGTCCAATTTAAATATTATGGTTCCATATTAAGGTCTGATATCGCGCCTTGCGTTAGTTAACCATTGAAAGATGTCTTTGAATTTTTAAAGCATTTTAGAACGCTTATTTCTTCATTTTAAGCTTCTCAGAACACTTTATTTCGCATAGGCATACATAGTAAACTTTAGGGTCACGCTGTGTACCCCCTAATTGACCTATAATTATTTTCTGTGGTAGGGTACACTATCACCCTGTAATATAATACGTTATCCAATTTAAAAATTTTAGGTCAATATTAAGGTCCGATACCCTACCGTTAGTTAACATAGAAAAGAGTCTTCGAATTTCCTTGTTTTAATGCACTATTTAAAATATACATAGAGTACCCCCTAATTGACCTATAATTATTTCCTGTTGTAGGGTACACTATTACCCTGTAATATAATACCTGGTCCAATTTAAATATTATGGTTCCATATTAAGGTCTGATATCGCGCCTTGCGTTAGTTAACCATTGAAAGATGTCTTTGAATTTTTAAAGCATTTTAGAACGCTTATTTCTTCATTTTAAGCTTCTCAGAACACTCTATTTCGCATAGGCATACATAGTAAACTTTAGGGTCACGCTGTGTACCCCCTAATTGACCTATAATTATTTCCTGTCTTAGGGTACACTATTACCCTGTAATAAAATACGAGGTCCAATTTAAAAAGTATAGGTCAATATTAAGGTCCGATACCGTGCCGTTAGTTAACATAGGAAAGAGTCTTCGTATTTCCTTGTTTTAATGCACTATTTAAAATATACATAGTGTACCCCCTAATTGACCTATAATTATTTCTTGTGGTAGGGTGCACTATTACCCTGTAATATAATACCTGGTCCAATTTAAATATTATGGGTCAATATTAAGGTCTGATATTGCGCCTAGCGTTAGTTAACCATTGAAAGATGTCTTTGAATTTTTAAAGCATTTTAGAACGCTTATTTCTTCATTTTAAGCTTCTCAGAACACTCTATTTCGCATAGGCATACATAGTAAACTTTAGGGTCACGCTGTGTACCCCCTAATTGACCTATAATTATTTCCTGTGGTAGGGTACACTATTACCCTGTGATATAACACGTGGTCCATTTTAAAAATTATAGGTCAATATTAAGATCCGATACCGTGCCGTTAGTTAACATAGAAAAGTGTCTTCGTATTTCCTTGTTTTAATGCACTATTTAAAATATACATAGTGTACCCCCTAAAGGACCTATAATTATTTCCTGCGGTAGGGTACACTATTACCCTGTAATATAATACGTGGTCCAATTTAAAAATTATAGGTCAATATTAAGGTCCGATACCGTGCCGTTAGTTAACATAGAAAAGTGTCTTTGAATTTTTAAAGCATTTTAGAACGCTTATTTCCTCATTTTAAGCTTCTCAGAACAGTTTATTTCGCATAGGCATACATAGTAAACTTTAGGGTCACACTGTGTATCCCCTAATTGAACTATAATTATTTCCTGTGGTAGGGTACACTATTACACTGTAATATAATACGTGGTCCAATTTAAAAATTATAGGTCAATATTAAGGTCCGATACCGTGCCGTTAGTTAACATAGAAAAGAGTCTTCGAATTTCCTTGTTTTAATGTACTATTTAAAATATACATAGTGTACCCCCTAATTGACCTATATTTAATTCCTGTGGTAGGGTACACTATTACCCTGTAATATAATACCTGGTCCAATTTAAATATTATGGGTCAATATTAAGGTCTGATATTGCGCCTTGCGCTAGTTAACCATTGAAAGATGTCTTTGAATTTTTAAAGCATTTTAGAACGCTTATTTCTTCATTTTAAGCTTCTCAGAACAGTCTATTTCGCACAGGCATACATAGTAAAATTTAGGGTCACGCTGTGTACCCCCTAACTGACCTATAATTATTTCCTGTGGTAGGGTACACTATTACCCTGTAATATAATACGTGGTCCAATTTAAAAATTATAGGTCAATATTAAGGTCCGATACCGTGCCGTTAGTTAACATTGAAAAATGTCTTTGAATTTTTAAAGCATTTTAGAACGCTTATTTCCTCATTTTAAGCTTCTCAGAACACTTTATTTCGCATAGGCATACATAGTAAACTTTAGGGTCACGCTGTGTACCCCCTAATTGACCTATAATTATTTCCTGTGGTAGGATACACTATAACCCTGTAATATAATACGTGGTCCAATTTAAAAATTATAGGTCAATATTAAGGTCCGATACCGTGCCGTTAGTTAACATAGAAAAGTGTCTTCGAATTTCCTTGTTTTAATGCGCTATTTAAAATATACATAGTGTACCCCCTAATTGACCTATAATTATTTCCTGTGGTAGGGTACACTATTACCCTGTAATATAATACGTGGTCCAATTTAAAAATTATAGGTCAATATTAAGGTCCGATACCGTGCCGTTAGTTAACATTGAAAAATGTCTTTGAATTTTTAAAGCATTTTAGAACGCTTATTTCCTCATTTTAAGCTTCTCAGAACAGTTTATTTCGCATAGGCATACATAGTAAACTTTAGGGTCACACTGTGTATCCCCTAATTGAACTATAATTATTTCCTGTGGTAGGGTACACTATTACACTGTAATATAATACGTGGTCCAATTTAAAAATTATAGGTCAATATTAAGGTCCGATACCGTGCCGTTAGTTAACATAGGAAAGTGTCTTCGTATTTCCTTGTTTTAATGCACTATTTAAAATATACATAGTGTACCCCCTAATTGACCTATAATTATTTCCTGTGGTAGAGTACACTATTACCCTGTGATATAATACCTGGTTCAAGTTAAATATTATGGGTCAATATTAAGGTCTGATATTGCGCCTTGCGTTAGTTAACCATTGAAAGATGTCTTTGAATTTTTAAAGCATTTTAGAACGCTTATTTCCTCATTTTAAGCTTCTCAGAACACTTTATTTCGCATAGGCATACATAGTAAACTTTAGGGTCACTCTGTGTACCCCCTAATTGACCTATAATTATTTCCTGTGGTAGGGTACACTATAACCCTGTAATATAATACGTGGTCCAATTTAAAAATTATAGGTCAATATTAAGGTCCGATACCGTGCCGTTAGTTAACATAGAAAAGTGTCTTCGTATTTCCTTGTTTTAATGCACTATTTAAAATATACATAGTGTACCCCCTAATTGACCTATAATTATTTCCTGTGGTAGGGTACACTATTACCCTGTAATATAATACCTGGTCCAATTTAAATATTATGGGTCAATATTAAGGTCTGATATTGCACCTTGCGCTAGTTAACCATTGAAAGATGTCTTTGAATTTTTAAAGCATTTTAGAACGCTTATTTCTTCATTTTAAGCTTCTCAGAACACTCTATTTCGCATAGGCATACATAGTAAACTTTAGGGTCACGCTGTGTACCCCCTAATTGACCTATAATTATTTCTTGTGGTAGGGTACACTATTACCCTATAATATAATACGTGGTCCAATTTAAAAATTATAGGTCAATATTAAGGTCCGATACCGTGCCGTTAGTTAACATAGAAAAGTGTCTTTGAATTTTTAAAGCATTTTAGAACGCTTATTTCCTCATTTTAAGCTTCTCAGATCACTTTATTTCGCATAGGCATACATAGTAAACTTTAGGGTCACACTGTGTACCCCCTAATTGACCTATAATTATTTCCTGTGGTAAGGTACACTATTACCCTATAATATAATACGTGGTCCAATTTAAAAATTATAGGTCAATATTAAGGTCCGATACCGTGCCGTTAGTTAACATAGAAAAGTGTCTTCCTATTTCCTTGTTTTAATGCACTATTTAAAATATACATAATGTACCCCCTAATTGACCTATAATTATTTCCTGTGGTAGGGTACACTATTACCCTGTAATATAATACCTGGTCCAATTTAAATTTTATGGGTCAATATTAAGGTCTGATATTGCACCTTGCGCTAGTTAACCATTGAAAGATGTCTTTGAATTTTTAAAGCATTTTAGAACGCTAATTTCTTCATTTTAAGCTTGTCAGAACACTCTATTTCGCATAGGCATACATAGTAAACTTTAGGGTCACGCTGTGTACCCGCTAATTGACCTATAATTATTTCCTGTGGTAGGATACACTTTAACCCTGTAATATAATACGTGGTCCAATTTAAAAATTATAGGTCAATATTAAGGTCCGATACCGTGCCGTTAGTTAACATTGAAAAATGTCTTTCAATTTTTAAAGCATTTTAGAACGCTTATTTCCTCATTTTAAGCTTCTCAGAACACTTTATTTCGCATAGGCATACATAGTAAACTTTAGGGTCACGCTGTGTACCCCCTAACTGACCTATAATTATTTCCTGTGGTAGGATACACTATAACCCTGTAATATAATACGTGGTCCAATTTAAAAATTATAGGTCAATATTAAGGTCCGATACCGTGCCGTTAGTTAACATAGAAAAGTGTCTTCGAATTTCCTTGTTTTAATGCGCTATTTAAAATATACATAGTGTACCCCCTAATTGACCTATAATTTTTTCCTGTGGTAGGGTACACTATTACCCTGTAATAAAATACGTGTTCCAATTTAAAAATTATAGGTCAATATTAAGGTCCGATACCGTGCCGTTAGTTAACATTGAAAAATGTCTTTGAATTTTTAAAGCATTTTAGAACGCTTATTTCTTCATTTTAAGCTTCTCAGAACACTCTATTTCGCATAGGCATGCATAGTAAAATTTAGGGTCACGCTGTGTACCCCCTAAATGATCTATAATTATTTCCTGTGGTAGGATACACTATAACCCTGTAATATAATACGTGGTCCAATTTAAAAATTATAGGTCAATATTAAGGTCCGATACCGTGCCGTTAGTTAACATAGAAAAGTGTCTTTGAATTTTTAAAGCATTTTAGAACGCTTATTTCCTCATTTTAAGCTTCTCAGAACAGTTTATTTCGCATAGGCATACATAGTAAACTTTAGGGTCACACTGTGTATCCCCTAATTGAACTATAATTATTTCCTGTGGTAGGGTACACTATTACACTGTAATATAATACGTGGTCCAATTTAAAAATTATAGGTCAATATTAAGGTCCGATACCGTGCCGTTAGTTAACATAGAAAAGAGTCTTCGAATTTCCTTGTTTTAATGTACTATTTAAAATATACATAGTGTACCCCCTAATTGACCTATATTTAATTCCTGTGGTAGGGTACACTATTACCCTGTAATATAATACCTGGTCCAATTTAAATATTATGGGTCAATATTAAGGTCTGATATTGCGCCTTGCGCTAGTTAACCATTGAAAGATGTCTTTGAATTTTTAAAGCATTTTAGAACGCTTATTTCTTCATTTTAAGCTTCTCAGAACAGTCTATTTCGCACAGGCATACATAGTAAAATTTAGGGTCACGCTGTGTACCCCCTAACTGACCTATAATTATTTCCTGTGGTAGGGTACACTATTACCCTGTAATATAATACGTGGTCCAATTTAAAAATTATAGGTCAATATTAAGGTCCGATACCGTGCCGTTAGTTAACATTGAAAAATGTCTTTGAATTTTTAAAGCATTTTAGAACGCTTATTTCCTCATTTTAAGCTTCTCAGAACACTTTATTTCGCATAGGCATACATAGTAAACTTTAGGGTCACGCTGTGTACCCCCTAATTGACCTATAATTATTTCCTGTGGTAGGATACACTATAACCCTGTAATATAATACGTGGTCCAATTTAAAAATTATAGGTCAATATTAAGGTCCGATACCGTGCCGTTAGTTAACATAGAAAAGTGTCTTCGAATTTCCTTGTTTTAATGCGCTATTTAAAATATACATAGTGTACCCCCTAATTGACCTATAATTATTTCCTGTGGTAGGGTACACTATTACCCTGTAATATAATACGTGGTCCAATTTAAAAATTATAGGTCAATATTAAGGTCCGATACCGTGCCGTTAGTTAACATTGAAAAATGTCTTTGAATTTTTAAAGCATTTTAGAACGCTTATTTCCTCATTTTAAGCTTCTCAGAACAGTTTATTTCGCATAGGCATACATAGTAAACTTTAGGGTCACACTGTGTATCCCCTAATTGAACTATAATTATTTCCTGTGGTAGGGTACACTATTACACTGTAATATAATACGTGGTCCAATTTAAAAATTATAGGTCAATATTAAGGTCCGATACCGTGCCGTTAGTTAACATAGGAAAGTGTCTTCGTATTTCCTTGTTTTAATGCACTATTTAAAATATACATAGTGTACCCCCTAATTGACCTATAATTATTTCCTGTGGTAGAGTACACTATTACCCTGTGATATAATACCTGGTTCAAGTTAAATATTATGGGTCAATATTAAGGTCTGATATTGCGACTTGCGTTAGTTAACCATTGAAAGATGTCTTTGAATTTTTAAAGCATTTTAGAACGCTTATTTCCTCATTTTAAGCTTCTCAGAACACTTTATTTCGCATAGGCATACATAGTAAACTTTAGGGTCACTCTGTGTACCCCCTAATTGACCTATAATTATTTCCTGTGGTAGGGTACACTATAACCCTGTAATATAATACGTGGTCCAATTTAAAAATTATAGGTCAATATTAAGGTCCGATACCGTGCCGTTAGTTAATATAGAAAAGTGTCTTCGTATTTCCTTGTTTTAATGCACTATTTAAAATATACATAGTGTACCCCCTAATTGACCTATAATTATTTCCTGTGGTAGGGTACACTATTACCCTGTAATATAATACCTGGTCCAATTTAAATATTATGGGTCAATATTAAGGTCTGATATTGCACCTTGCGCTAGTTAACCATTGAAAGATGTCTTTGAATTTTTAAAGCATTTTAGAACGCTTATTTCTTCATTTTAAGCTTCTCAGAACACTCTATTTCGCATAGGCATACATAGTAAACTTTAGGGTCACGCTGTGTACCCCCTAATTGACCTATAATTATTTCTTGTGGTAGGGTACACTATTACCCTATAATATAATACGTGGTCCAATTTAAAAATTATAGGTCAATATTAAGGTCCGATACCGTGCCGTTAGTTAACATAGAAAAGTGTCTTTGAATTTTTAAAGCATTTTAGAACGCTTATTTCCTCATTTTAAGCTTCTCAGATCACTTTATTTCGCATAGGCATACATAGTAAACTTTAGGGTCACACTGTGTACCCCCTAATTGACCTATAATTATTTCCTGTGGTAAGGTACACTATTACCCTATAATATAATACGTGGTCCAATATAAAAATTATAGGTCAATATTAAGGTCCTATACCGTGCTGTTAGTTAACATAGAAAAGTGTCTTCCTATTTCCTTGTTTTAATGCACTATTTAAAATATACATAGTGTACCCCCTAATTGACCTATAATTATTTCCTGTGGTAGGGTACACTATTACCCTGTAATATAATACCTGGTCCAATTTAAATTTTATGGTTCAATATTAAGGTCTGATATTGCACCTTGCGCTAGTTAACCATTGAAAGATGTCTTTGAATTTTTAAAGCATTTTAGAACGCTAATTTCTTCATTTTAAGCTTGTCAGAACACTCTATTTCGCATAGGCATACATAGTAAACTTTAGGGTCACGCTGTGTACCCGCTAATTGACCTATAATTATTTCCTGTGGTAGGATACACTTTAACCCTGTAATATAATACGTGGTCCAATTTAAAAATTATAGGTCAATATTAAGGTCCGATATCGTGCCGTTAGTTAACATAGAAAAGTGTCTTCGAATTTCCTTGTTTGTTTTAATGCACTATTTAAAATATACATAGTGTACCCCCTAATTGACCTATAATTATTTCCTGTGGTAGAGTACACTATTACCCTGTGATATAATACCTGGTTCAAGTTAAATATTATGGGTCAATATTAAGGTCTGATATTGCGCCTTGCGTTAGTTAACCATTGAAAGATGTCTTTGAATTTTTAAAGCATTTTAGAACGCTTATTTCTTCATTTTAAGCATCTCAGAACACTCTATTTCGCATAGGCATACATAGTAAAATTTAGGGTCACGCTGTGTACCCCCTAAATGACCTATAATTATTTCCTGTGGTAGGGTACACTATTACCCTGTAATATAATACGTGGTCCAATTTAAAAATTATAGGTCAATATTAAGGTCCGATACCGTGCCGTTAGTTAACATAGAAAAATGTCTTTGAATTTTTAAAGCATTTTAGAACGCTTATTTCCTCATTTTAAGCTTCTCAGAACACTTTATTTCGCATAGGCATACATAGTAAACTTTAGGGTCACTCTGTGTACCCCCTAATTGACCTATAATTATTTCCTGTGGTAGGGTACACTATAACCCTGTAATATAATACGTGGTCCAATTTAAAAATTATAGGTCAATATTAAGGTCCGATACCGTGCCGTTAGTTAACATAGAAAAGTGTCTTCGTATTTCCTTGTTTTAATGCACTATTTAAAATATACATAGTGTACCCCCTAATTGACCTATAATTATTTCCTGTGGTAGGGTACACTATTACCCCGTAATATAATACCTGGTCCAATTTAAATATTATGGGTCAATATTAAGGTCTGATATTGCACCTTGCGCTAGTTAACCATTGAAAGATGTCTTTGAATTTTTAAAGCATTTTAGAACGCTAATTTCTTCATTTTAAGCTTGTCAGAACACTCTATTTCGCATAGGCATACATAGTAAACTTTAGGGTCACGCTGTGTACCCTCTAATTGACCTATAATTATTTCCTGTGCTAGGGTACACTATTACCCTATAATATAAGACGTGGTCCAATTTAAAAATTATAGGTCAATATTAAGGTCCGATACCGTGCCGTTAGTTAACATAGAAAAATGTCTTCGTATTTCCTTGTTTTAATGCACTATTTAAAATATACATAGTGTACCCCCAAATTGACCTATAATTATTTCCTGTGGTAGGGTACACTATTACCCTGTAATATAATACCTGGTCAATTTAAATATTATGGGTCAATATTAAGGTCTGATATTGCGCCTTGCGCTAGTTAACCATTGAAAGATGTCTTTGAATCTTTAAAGCATTTCAGAACGCTTATTTCTTCATTTTAAGCTTCTCAGAACACTCTATTTCGCATAAGCATACATAGTAGAATTTAGGGTCACGCTGTGTACCCCCTAAATGACCTATAATTATTTCCTGATTTAGGGTACACTATTACCCTGTAATATAATAGGTGGTCCAATTTAAAAATTATAGGTCAATATTAAGGTCCGATACCGTGCCGTTAGTTAACATTGAAAAATGTCTTTGAATTTTTAAAGCATTTTAGAACGCTTATTTCCTCATTTTAAGCTTCTCAGAACACTTTATTTCGCATAGGCATACATAGTAAACTTTAGGGTCACGCTGTGTACCCGCTAATTGACCTATAATTATTTCCTGTGGTAGGATACACTTTAACCCTGTAATATAATACGTGGTCCAATTTAAAAATTATAGGTCAATATTAAGGTCCGATATCGTGCCGTTAGTTAACATAGAAAAGTGTCTTCGAATTTCCTTGTTTTAATGCACTATTTAAAATATACATAGTGTACCCCCTAATTGACCTATAATTATTTCTTGTGGTAGAGTACACTATTACCCTGTGATATAATACCTGGTTCAAGTTAAATATTATGGGTCAATATTAAGGTCTGATATTGCGCCTTGCGTTAGTTAACCATTGAAAGATGTCTTTGAATTTTTAAAGCATTTTAGAACGCTTATTTCTTCATTTTAAGCTTCTCAGAACACTCTATTTCGCATAGGCATACATAGTAAAATTTAGGGTCACGCTGTGTACCCCCTAAATGACCTATAATTATTTCCTGTGGTAGGGTACACTATTACCCTGTAATATAATACGTGGTCCAATTTAAAAATTATAGGTCAATATTAAGGTCCGATACCGTGCCGTTAGTTAACATAGAAAAATGTCTTTGAATTTTTAAAGCATTTTAGAACGCTTATTTCCTCATTTTAAGCTTCTCAGAACACTTTATTTCGCATAGGCATACATAGTAAACTTAAGGGTCACTCTGTGTACCCCCTAATTGACCTATAATTATTTCCTGTGGTAGGGTACACTATAACCCTGTAATATAATACGTGGTCCAATTTAAAAATTATAGGTCAATATTAAGGTCCGATACCGTGCCGTTAGTTAACATAGAAAAGTGTCTTCGTATTTCCTTGTTTTAATGCACTATTTAAAATATACATAGTGTACCCCCTAATTGACCTATAATTATTTCCTGTGGTAGGGTACACTATTACCCTGTAATATAATACCTGGTCCAATTTAAATATTATGGGTCAATATTAAGGTCTGATATTGCACCTTGCGCTAGTTAACCATTGAAAGATGTCTTTGAATTTTTAAAGCATTTTAGAACGCTTATTTCTTCATTTTAAGCTTCTCAGAACACTCTATTTCGCATAGGCATACATAGTAAACTTTAGGGTCACGCTGTGTACCCTCTAATTGACCTATAATTATTTCCTGTGCTAGGGTACACTATTACCCTATAATATAAGACGTGGTCCATTTAAAAATTATAGGTCAATATTAAGGTCCGATACAGTGCCGTTAGTTAACATAGAAAAGTGTCTTCGTATTTCCTTGTTTTAATGCACTATTTAAAATATACATAGTGTACCCCCAAATTGACCTATAATTATTTCCCTGTGGTAGGGTACACTATTACCCTGTAATATAATACCTGGTCCAATTTAAATATTATGGGTCAATATTAAGGTCTGATATTGCGCCTTGCGTTAGTTAACCATTGAAAGATGTCTTTGAATTTTTAAAGCATTTTAGAACGCTAATTTCTTCATTTTAAGCTTGTCAGAACACTCTATTTCGCATAGGCATACATAGTAAACTTTAGGGTCACGCTGTGTACCCTCTAATTGACCTATAATTATTTCCTGTGCTAGGGTACACTATTACCCTATAATATAAGACGTGGTCCAATTTAAAAATTATAGGTCAATATTAAGGTCCGATACAGTGCCGTTAGTTAACATAGAAAAGTGTCTTCGTATTTCCTTGTTTTAATGCACTATTTAAAATATACATAGTGTACCCCCAAATTGACCTATAATTATTTCCTGTGGTAGGGTACACTATTACCCTGTAATATAATACCTGGTCCAATTTAAATATTATGGGTCAATATTAAGGTCTGATATTGCGCCTTGCGCTAGTTAAGCATTTAAAGATGTCTTTGAATCTTTAAAGCATTTTAGAACGCTTATTTCTTCATTTTAAGCTTCTCAGAACACTCTATTTCGCATAAGCATACATAGTAGAATTTAGGGTCACGCTGTGTACCCCTAAATGACCTATAATTATTTCCTGAGGTAGGGTACACTATTACCCTGTAATATAATACGTGGTCCAATTTAAAAATTATAGGTCAATATTAAGGTCCGATACCGTGCCGTTAGTTAACATTGAAAAATGTTTTTGAATTTTTAAAGCATTTTAGAACGCTTATTTCCTCATTTTAAGCTTCTCAGAACACTTTATTTCGCATAGGCATACATAGTAAACTTTAGGGTCACGCTGTGTACCCGCTAATTGACCTATAATTATTTCCTGTGGTAGGATACACTTTAACCCTGTAATAAAATACGTGGTCCAATTTAAAAATTATAGGTCAATATTAAGGTCCGATACCGTGCCGTTAGTTAACATAGAAAAGTGTCTTCGAATTTCCTTGTTTTAATGCACTATTTAAAATATACATAGTGAACCCCCTAATTGACCTATAATTATTTCCTGTGGTAGAGTACACTATTACCCTGTGATATAATACCTGGTTCAAGTTAAATATTATGGGTCAATATTAAGGTCTGATATTGCGCCTTGCGTTAGTTAACCATTAAAAGATGTCTTTGAATTTTTAAAGCATTTTAGAACGCTTATTTCTTCATTTTAAGCATCTCAGAACACTCTATTTCGCATAGGCATACATAGTAAAATTTAGGGTCACGCTGTGTACCCCCTAATTGACCTATAATTATTTCCTGTGGTAGGGTACACTATTACCCTGTAATATAATACGTGGTCCAATTTAAAAATTATAGGTCAATATTAAGGTCCGATACCGTGCCGTTAGTTAACATTGAAAAATGTCATTGAATTTTTAAAGCATTTTAGAACGCTTATTTCTTCATTTTAAGCTTCTCAGAACACTCTATTTCGCATAGGCATACATAGTAAACTTTAGGGTCACGCTGTGTACCCCCTAATTGACCTATAATTATTTCTTGTGGTAGGGTACACTATTACCCTATAATATAATACGTGGTCCAATTTAAAAATTGTAGGTCAATATTAAGGTCCGATACCGTGCCGTTAGTTAACATAGAAAAGTGTCTTTGAATTTTTAAAGCATTTTAGAACGCTTATTTCCTCATTTTAAGCTTCTCAGAACACTTTATTTCGCATAGGCATACATAGTAAACTTTAGGGTCACACTGTGTACCCCCTAATTGACCTATAATTATTTCCTGTGGTAAGGTACACTATTACTATGTAATATAATACGTGGTCTAATTTAAAAATTATAGGTCAATATTAAGGTCCGATACCGTGCCGTTAGTTAACATAGAAAAGTGTCTTCGTATTTCCTTGTTTTAATGCACTTTTTAAAATATACATAGTGTACCCCCAAATTGACCTATAATTATTTCCTGTGGTAGGGTACACTATTACCCTGTAATATAATACCTGGTCCAATTTAAATATTATGGGTCAATATTAAGGTCTGATATTGCGCCTTGCGCTAGTTAACCATTTAAAGATGTCTTTGAATCTTTAAAGCATTTTAGAACGCTTATTTCTTCATTTTAAGCTTCTCAGAACACTCTATTTCGCATAAGCATACATAGTAGAATTTAGGGTCACGCTGTGTACCCCCTAAATGACCTATAATTATTTCCTGAGGTAGGGTACACTATTACCCTGTAATATAATACGTGGTCCAATTTAAAAATTATAGGTCAATATTAAGGTCCGATACCGTGCCGTTAGTTAACATAGAAAAGTGTCTTTGAATTTTTAAAGCATTTTAGAACGCTTATTTCTTCATTTTAAGCTTCTCAGAACACTCTATTTCGCATAAGCATACATAGTAGAATTTAGGGTCACACTGTGTACCCCCTAATTGACCAATAATTATTTCCTGTGGTAAGGTACACTATTACCATGTAATATAATACGTGGTCTAATTTAAAAATTATAGGTCAATATTAAGGTCCGATACCGTGCCGTTAGTTAACATAGAAAAGTGTCTTCGTATTTCCTTGTTTTAATGCACTTTTTAAAATATACATAGTGTACCCCCTAATTGACCTATAATTATTTCCTGTGGTAGGGTACACTATTACCCTGTAATATAATACCTGGTCCAATTCAAATATTATGGGTCAATATTAAGGTCTGATATTGCACCTTGCGCTAGTTAACCATTGAAAGATGTCTTTGAATTTTTAAAGCATTTTAGAACGCTTATTTCTTCATTTTAAGCTTCTCAGAACACTCTATTTCGCATAGGCATACATAGTAAACTTTAGGGTCACGCTGTGTACCCCCTAATTGACCTATAATTATTTCTTGTGGTAGGGTACACTATTACCCTATAATATAATACGTGGTCCAATTTAAAAATTATAGGTCAATATTAAGGTCCGATACCGTGCCGTTAGTTAACATAGAAAAGTGTCTTTGAATTTTTAAAGCATTTTAGAACGCTTATTTCCTCATTTTAAGCTTCTCAGAACACTTTATTTCACATAGGCATACATAGTAAACTTTAGGGTCACACTGTGTACCCCCTAATTGACCTATAATTATTTCCTGTGGTAAGGTACACTATTACCATGTAATATAATACGTGGTCTAATTTAAAAATTATAGGTCAATATTAAGGTCCGATACCGTGCCGTTAGTTAACATAGAAAAGTGTCTTCGTATTTCCTTGTTTTAATGCACTTTTTAAAATATACATAGTGTACCCCCTAATTGACCTATAATTATTTCCTGTGGTAGGGTACACTATTACCCTGTAATATAATACCTGGTCCAATTCAAATATTATGGGTCAATATTAAGGTCTGATATTGCGCCTTGCGTTAGTTAACCATTGAAAGATGTCTTTGAATTTTTAAAGCATTTTAGAACGCTAATTTCTTCATTTTAAGCTTGTCAGAACACTCTATTTCGCATAGGCATACATAGTAAACTTTAGGGTCACGCTGTGTACCCTCTAATTGACCTATAATTATTTCCTGTGCTAGGGTACACTATTACCCTATAATATAAGACGTGGTCCAATTTAAAAATTATAGGTCAATATTAAGGTCCGATACAGTGCCGTTAGTTAACATAGAAAAGTGTCTTCGTATTTCCTTGTTTTAATGCACTATTTAAAATATACATAGTGTACCCCCAAATTGACCTATAATTATTTCCTGTGGTAGGGTACACTATTACCCTGTAATATAATACCTGGTCCAATTTAAATATTATGGGTCAATATTAAGGTCTGATATTGCGCCTTGTGCTAGTTAACCATTTAAAGATGTCTTTGAATCTTTAAAGCATTTTAGAACGCTTATTTCTTCATTTTAAGCTTCTCAGAACACTCTATTTCGCATAAGCATACATAGTAGAATTTAGGGTCACGCTGTGTACCCCCTAAATGACCTATAATTATTTCCTGAGGTAGGGTACACTATTACCCTGTAATATAATACGTGGTCCAATTTAAAAATTATAGGTCAATATTAAGGTCCGATACCGTGCCGTTAGTTAACATTGAAAAATGTCTTTGAATTTTTAAAGCATTTTAGAACGCTTATTTCCTCATTTTAAGCTTCTCAGAACACTTTATTTCGCATAGGCATACATAGTAAACTTTAGGGTCACGCTGTGTACCCGCTAATTGACCTATAATTATTTCCTGTGGTAGGATACACTTTAACCCTGTAATAAAATACGTGGTCCAATTTAAAAATTATAGGTCAATATTAAGGTCCGATACCGTGCCGTTAGTTAACATAGAAAAGTGTCTTCGAATTTCCTTGTTTTAATGCACTATTTAAAATATACATAGTGTACCCCCTAATTGACCTATAATTATTTCCTGTGGTAGAGTACACTATTACCCTGTGATATAATACCTGGTTCAAGTTAAATATTATGGGTCAATATTAAGGTCTGATATTGCGCCTTGCGTTAGTTAACCATTGAAAGATGTCTTTGAATTTTTAAAGCATTTTAGAACGCTTATTTCTTCATTTTAAGCATCTCAGAACACTCTATTTCGCATAGGCATACATAGTAAAATTTAGGGTCACGCTGTGTACCCCCTAAATGACCTATAATTATTTCCTGTGGTAGGGTACACTATTACCCTGTAATATAATACGTGGTCCAATTTAAAAATTATAGGTCAATATTAAGGTCCGATACCGTGCCGTTAGTTAACATAGAAAAATGTCTTTGAATTTTTAAAGCATTTTAGAACGCTTATTTCCTCATTTTAAGCTTCTCAGAACACTTTATTTCGCATAGGCATACATAGTAAACTTTAGGGTCACTCTGTGTACCCCCTAATAGACCTATAATTATTTCCTGTGGTAGGGTACACTATTACCATGTAATATAATACGTGGTCCAATTTCAAAATTATAGGTCAATATTAAGGTCCGATACCGTGCCGTTAGTTAACATAGAAAAGTGTCTTCGTATTTCCTTGTTTTAATGCACTATTTAAAATATACATAGTGTACCCCCTAATTGACCTATAATTATTTCCTGTGGTAGGGTACACTATTACCCTGTAATATAATACCTGGTCCAATTTAAATATTATGGGTCAATATTAAGGTCTGATATTGCACCTTGCGCTAGTTAACCATTGAAAGATGTCTTTGAATTTTTAAAGCATTTTAGAACGCTTATTTCTTCATTTTAAGCTTCTCAGAACACTCTATTTCGCATAGGCATACATAGTAAACTTTAGGGTCACGCTGTGTACCCCCTAATTGACCTATAATTATTTCTTGTGGTAGGGTACACTATTACCCTATAATATAATTCGTGGTCCAATTTAAAAATTATAGGTCAATATTAAGGTCCGATACCGTGCCGTTAGTTAACATAGAAAAGTGTCTTTGAATTTTTAAAGCATTTTAGAACGCTTATTTCCTCATTTTAAGCTTCTCAGAACACTTTATTTCGCATAGGCATACATAGTAAACTTTAGGGTCACACTGTGTACCCCCTAATTGACCTATAATTATTTCCTGTGGTAGGGTACACTATTACCATGTAATATAATACGTGGTCTAATTTAAAAATTATAGGTCAATATTAAGGTCCGATACCGTGCCGTTAGTTAACATAGAAAAGTGTCTTCGTATTTCCTTGTTTTAATGCACTTTTTAAAATATACATAGTGTACCCCCTAATTGACCTATAATTATTTCCTGTGGTAGGGTACACTATTACCCTGTAATATAATACCTGGTCCAATTCAAATATTATGGGTCAATATTATGGTCTGATATTGCGCCTTGCGTTAGTTAACCATTGAAAGATGTCTTTGAATTTTTAAAGCATTTTAGAACGCTAATTTCTTCATTTTAAGCTTGTCAGAACACTCTATTTCGCATAGGCATACATAGTAAACTTTAGGGTCACGCTGTGTACCCTCTAATTGACCTATAATTATTTCCTGTACTAGGGTACACTATTACCCTATAATATAAGACGTGGTCCAATTTAAAAATTATAGGTCAATATTAAGGTCCGATACCGTGCCGTTAGTTAACATAGAAAAGTGTCTTCGTATTTCCTTGTTTTAATGCACTATTTAAAATATACATAGTGTACCCCCAAATTGACCTACAATTATTTCCTGTGGTAGGGTACACTATTACCCTGTAATATAATACCTGGTCCAATTTAAATATTATGGGTCAATATTAAGGTCTGATATTGCGCCTTGCGCTAGTTAACCATTGAAAGATGTCTTTGAATCTTTAAAGCATTTTAGAACGCTTATTTCTTCATTTTAAGCTTCTCAGAACACTCTATTTCGCATAAGCATACATAGTAGAATTTAGGGTCACGCTGTGTACCCCCTAAATGACCTATAGTTATTTCCTGAGGTAGGGTACACTATTACCCTGTAATATAATACGTGGTCCAATTTAAAAATTATAGGTCAATATTAAGGTCCGATACCGTGCCGTTAGTTAACATTGAAAAATGTCTTTGAATTTTTAAAGCATTTTAGAACGCTTATTTCCTCATTTTAAGCTTCTCAGAACACTTTATTTCGCATAGGCATACATAGTAAACTTTAGGGTCACGCTGTGTACCTGCTAATTGACCTATAATTATTTCCTGTGGTAGGATACACTTTAACCCTGTAATAAAATATGTGGTCCAATTTAAAAATTATAGGTCAATATTAAGGTCCGATACCGTGCCGTTAGTTAACATAGAAAAGTGTCTTCGAATTTCCTTGTTTTAATGCACTATTTAAAATATTTATAGTGAACCCCCTAATTGACCTATAATTATTTCCTGTGGTAGAGTACACTATTACCCTGTGATATAATACCTGGTTCAAGTTAAATATTATGGGTCAATATTAAGGTCTGATATTGCGCCTTGCGTTAGTTAACCATTAAAAGATGTCTTTGAATTTTTAAAGCATTTTAGAACGCTTATTTCTTCATTTTAAGCATCTCAGAACACTCTATTTCGCATAGGCATACATAGTAAAATTTAGGGTCACGCTGTGTACCCCCTAAATGACCTATAATTATTTCCTGTGGTAGGGTACACTATTACCCTGTAATATAATACGTGGTCCAATTTAAAAATTATAGGTCAATATTAAGGTCCGATACCGTGCCGTTAGTTAACATAGAAAAATGTCTTTGAATTTTTAAAGCATTTTAGAACGCTTATTTCCTCATTTTAAGCTTCTCAGAACACTTTATTTCGCATAGGCATACATAGTAAACTTTAGGGTCACTCTGTGTACCCCCTAATTGACCTACAATTATTTCCTGTGGTAGGGTACACTATAACCCTGTAATATAATACGTGGTCCAATTTAAAAATTATAGGTCAATATTAAGGTCCGATACCGTGCCGTTAGTTAACATAGAAAAGTGTCTTCGAATTTCCTTGTTTTAATGCACTATTTAAAATATACATAGTGTACCCCCTAATTGACCTATAATTATTTCCTGTGGTAGGGTACACTATTACCCTGTAATATAATACGTGGTCCAATTTAAAAATTATAGGTCAATATTAAGGTCCGATACCGTGCCGTTAGTTAACATTGAAAAATGTCATTGAATTTTTAAAGCATTTTAGAACGCTTATTTCCTCATTTTAAGCTTCTCAGAACACTTTATTTCGCATAGGCATACATAGTAAACTTTAGGGTCACGCTGTGTACCCCCTAATTGACCTATAATTATTTCCTGTGGTAGGATACACCATAACCCTGTAATATAATACGTGGTCCAATTGAAAAATTATAGGTCAATATTAAGGTCCGATACCGTGCCGTTAGTTAACATAGAAAAGTGTCTTCGTATTTCCTTGTTTTAATGCACTATTTAAAATATACATAGTGTACCCCCTAATTGACCTATAATTATTTCCTGTGGTAGAGTACACTATTACCCTGTAATATAATACCTGGTCCAATTTAAATATTATGGTTCCTTATTAAGGTCTGATATCGCGCCTTGCGTTAGTTAACCATTGAAAGATGTCTTTGAGTTTTTAAAGCATTTTAGAACGCTTATTTCTTCATTTTAAGCTTCTCAGAACACTCTATTTCGCATAGGCATACATAGTAAACTTTAGGGTCACGCTGTGTACCCCCTAATTGACCTATAATTATTTCCTGTGGTAGGGCACACTATTACCCTGTAATATAATACGTGGTCCAATTGAAAAATTATAGGTCAATATTAAGGTCCGATACCGTGCCGTTAGTTAACATAGAAAAGTGTCTTCGTATTTCCTTGTTTTAATGCACTATTTAAAATATACATAGTGTACCCCCTAATTGACCTATAATTATTTCCTGTGGCAGGGTACACTCATACCCTGTAATATAATACCTGGTCCAATTTAAATATTATGGGTCAATATTAAGGTCTGATATTGCGCCTAGCGTTAGTTAACCATTGAAAGATGTCTTTGAATTTCTAAAGCATTTTAGAACGCTTATTTCTTCATTTTAAGCTTCTCAGAACACTTTACTTCGCATAGGCATACATAGTAAACTTTAGGGTCACACTGTGTACCCCCTAATTGACCTATAATTATTTCCTGTGGTAGGGTACACTATTACCATGTAATATATAACGTGGTCCAATTTAAAAATTATAGGTCAATATTAAGGTCCGATACCGGGCCGTTAGTTAACATAGAAAAGTGTCTTCGTATTTCCTTGTTTTAATGCACTATTTAAAATATACATAGTGTACCCCCTAATTGACCTATAATTATTTCCTGTGGTAGGGTACACTATTACCCTGTAATATAATACCTGGTCCAATTTAAATATTATGGGTCAATATTAAGGTCTGATATTGCACCTTGCGCTAGTTAACCATTGAAAGATGTCTTTGAATTTTTAAAGCATTTTAGAACGCTAATTTCTTCATTTTAAGCTTGTCAGAACACTCTATTTCGCATAGGCATACATAGTAAACTTTAGGGTCACGCTGTGTACCCTCTAATTGACCTATAATTATTTCCTGTGCTAGGGTACACTATTACCCTGTAATATAATACGTGGTCCAATTTAAAAATTATAGGTCAATATTAAGGTCCGATACCGTGCCGTTAATTAACATTGAAAAATGTCTTTGAATTTTTAAAGCATTTTAGAACGCTTATTTCCTCATTTTAAGCTTCTCAGAACACTTTATTTCGCATAGGCATACATAGTAAACTTTAGGGTCACGCTGTGTACCCGCTAATTGACCTATAATTATTTCCTGTGGTAGGATGCACTTTAACCCTGTAATATAATACGTGGTCCAATTTAAAAATTATAGGTCAATATTAAGGTCCGATATCGTGCCGTTAGTTAACATAGAAAAGTGTCTTCGAATTTCCTTGTTTTAATGCACTATTTAAAATATACATAGTGTACCCCCTAATTGACCTATAATTATTTCCTGTGGTAGAGTACACTATTACCCTGTGATATAATACCTGGTTCAAGTTAAATATTATGGGTCAATATTAAGGTCTGATATTGCGCCTTGCGTTAGTTAACCATTGAAAGATGTCTTTGAATTTTTAAAGCATTTTAGAACGCTTATTTCTTCATTTTAAGCATCTCAGAACACTCTATTTCGCATAGGCATACATAGTAAAATTTAGGGTCACGCTGTGTACCCCCTAAATGACCTATAATTATTTCCTGTGGTAGGGTACACTATTACCCTGTAATATAATACGTGGTCCAATTTAAAAATTATAGGTCAATATTAAGGTCCGATACCGTGCCGTTAGTTAACATAGAAAAATGTCTTTGAATTTTTAAAGCATTTTAGAACGCTTATTTCCTCATTTTAAGCTTCTCAGAACACTTTATTTCGCATAGGCATACATAGTAAACTTTAGGGTCACTCTGTGTACCCCCTAATTGACCTATAATTATTTCCTGTGGTAGGGTACACTATAACCCTGTAATATAATACGTGGTCCAATTTAAAAATTATAGGTCAATATTAAGGTCCGATACCGTGCCGTTAGTTAACATAGAAAAGTGTCTTCGTATTTCCTTGTTTTAATGCACTATTTAAAATATACATAGTGTACCCCCTAATTGACCTATAATTATTTCCTGTGGTAGGGTACACTATTACCCTGTAATATAATACCTGGTCCAATTTAAATATTATGGGTCAATATTAAGGTCTGATATTGCACCTTGCGCTAGTTAACCATTGAAAGCTGTCTTTGAATTTTTAAAGCATTTTAGAACGCTTATTTCTTCATTTTAAGCTTCTCAGAACACTCTGTTTCGCATAGGCATACATAGTAAACTTTAGGGTCACGCTGTGTACCCCCTAATTGACCTATAATTATTTCTTGTGGTAGGGTACACTATTACCCTATAATATAATACGTGGTCCAATTTAAAAATTATAGGTCATTATTAAGGTCCGATACCGTGCCGTTAGTTAACATAGAAAAGTGTCTTTGAATTTTTAAAGCATTTTAGAACGCTTATTTCCTCATTTTAAGCTTCTCAGAACACTTTATTTCGCATAGGCATACATAGTAAACTTTAGGGTCACACTGTGTACCCCCTAATTGACCTATAATTATTTCCTGTGGTAAGGTACACTATTACCATGTAATATAATACGTGGTCTAATTTAAAAATTATAGGTCAATATTAAGGTCCGATACCGTGCCGTTAGTTAACATAGAAAAGTGCCTTCGTATTTCCTTGTTTTAATGCACTTTTTAAAATATACATAGCGTACCCCCTAATTGACCTATAATTATTTCCTGTGGTAGGGTACACTATTACCCTGTAATATAATACCTGGTCCAATTCAAATATTATGGGTCAATATTAAGGTCTGATATTGCGCCTTGCGTTAGTTAACCATTGAAAGATGTCTTTGAATTTTTAAAGCATTTTAGAACGCTAATTTCTTCATTTTAAGCTTGTCAGAACACTCTATTTCGCATAGGCATACATAGTAAACTTTAGGGTCACGCTGTGTACCCTCTAATTGACCTATATTTACTTCCTGTGCTAGGGTACACTATTACCCTATAATATAAGACGTGGTCCCATTTAAAAATTATAGGTCAATATTAAGGTCCGATACAGTGCCGTTAGTTAACATAGAAAAGTGTCTTCGTATTTCCTTGTTTTAATGCCCTATTTAAAATATACATAGTGTACCCCCAAATTGACCTATAATTATTTCCTGTGGTAGGGTACACTATTACCCTGTAATATAATACCTGGTCCAATTTAAATATTATGGGTCAATATTAAGGTCTGATATTGCGCCTTGCGTTAGTTAACCATTGAAAGATGTCTTTGAATCTTTAAAGCATTTTAGAACGCTTATTTCTTCGTTTTAAGCTTCTCAGAACACTCTATTTCGCATAAGCATACATAGTAGAATTTAGGGTCACGCTGTGTACCCCCTAAATGACCTATAATTATTTCCTGAGGTAGGGTACACTATTACCCTGTAATATAATACGTGGTCCAATTTAAAAATTATAGGTCAATATTAAGGTCCGATACCGTGCCGTTAGTTAACATTGAAAAATGTCTTTGAATTTTTAAAGCATTTTAGAACGCTTATTTCCTCATTTTAAGCTTCTCAGAACACTTTATTTCGCATAGGCATACATAGTAAACTTTAGGGTCACGCTGTGTACCCGCTAATTGACCTATAATTATTTCCTGTGGTAGGATACACTTTAACCCTGTAATAAAATACGTGGTCCAATTTAAAAATTATAGTTCAATATTAAGGTCCGATACCGTGCCGTTAGTTAACATAGAAAAGTGTCTTCGAATTTCCTTGTTTTAATGCACTATTTAAAATATACATAGTGTACCCCCTAATTGACCTATAATTATTTCCTGTGGTAGAGTACACTATTACCCTGTGATATAATACCTGGTTCAAGTTAAATATTATGGGTCAATATTAAGGTCTGATATTGCGCCTTGCGTTAGTTAACCATTGAAAGATGTCTTTGAATTTTTAAAGCATTTTAGAACGCTTATTTCTTCATTTTAAGCATCTCAGAACACTCTATTTCGCATAGGCATACATAGTAAAATTTAGGGTCACGCTGTGTACCACCTAAATGACCTATAATTATTTCCTGTGGTAGGGTACACTATTACCCTGTAATATAATACGTGGTCCAATTTAAAAATTATAGGTCAATATTAAGGTCCAATACCGTGCCGTTAGTTAACATAGAAAAGTGTCTTTGAATTTTTAAAGCATTTTAGAACGCTTATTTCCTCATTTTAAGCTTCTCAGAACACTTTATTTCGCATAGGCATACATAGTAAACTTTAGGGTCACACTGTGTACCCCCTAATTGACCTATAATTATTTCCTGTGGTAGGGTACACTATTACCATGTAATATAATACGTGGTCTAATTTAAAAATTATAGGTCAATATTAAGGTCCGATACCGTGCCGTTAGTTAACATAGAAAAGTGTCTTCGTATTTCCTTGTTTTAATGCACTTTTTAAAATATACATAGTGTACCCCCTAATTGACCTATAATTATTTCCTGTGGTAGGGTACACTATTACCCTGTAATATAATACCTGGTCCAATTCAAATATTATGGGTCAATATTAAGGTCTGATATTGCGCCTTGCGTTAGTTAACCATTGAAAGATGTCTTTGAATTTTTAAAGCATTTTAGAACGCTAATTTCTTCATTTTAAGCTTGTCAGAACACTTTATTTCGCATAGGCATACATAGTAAACTTTAGGGTCACGCTGTGTACCCTCTAATTGACCTATAATTATTTCCTGTGCTAGGGTACACTATTACCCTGTAATATAATACGTGGTCCAATTTAAAAATTATAGGTCAATATTAAGGTCCGATACCGTGCCGTTAGTTAACATTGAAAAATGTCTTTGAATTTTTAAAGCATTTTAGAACGCTTATTTCCTCATTTTAAGCTTCTCAGAACACTTTATTTCGCATAGGCATACATAGTAAACTTTAGGGTCACGCTGTGTACCCGCTAATTGACCTATAATTATTTCCTGTGGTAGGATACACTTTAACCCTGTAATAAAATACGTGGTCCAATTTAAAAATTATAGGTCAATATTAAGGTCCGATACCGTGCCGTTAGTTAACATAGAAAAGTGTCTTCGAATTTCCTTGTTTTAATGCACTATTTAAAATATACATAGTGAACCCCCTAATTGACCTATAATTATTTCCTGTGGTAGAGTACACTCTTACCCTGTAATATAATACCTGGTCCAATTTAAATATTATGGGTCAATATTAAGGTCTGATATTGCGCCTAGCGTTAGTTAACCATTGAAAGATGTCTTTGAATTTCTAAAGCATTTTAGAACGCTTATTTCTTCATTTTAAGCTTCTCAGAACACTTTATTTCGCATAGGCATACATAGTAAACTTTAGGTTCACACTGTGTACCCCCTAATTGACCTATAATTATTTCCTGTGGTAGGGTACACTATTACCATGTAATATAATACGTGGTCCAATTTAAAAATTATAGGTCAATATTAAGGTCCGATACCGGGCCGTTAGTTAACATAGAAAAGTGTGTTCGTATTTCCTTGTTTTAATGCACTATTTAAAATATACATAGTGTACCCCCTAATTGACCTATAATTATTTCCTGTGGTAGGGTACACTATTTCCCTGTAATATAATACCTGGTCCAATTCAAATATTATGGGTTAATATTAAGGAGTGATATTGCGCCTTGCGTTAGTTAACCATTGAAAGATGTCTTTGAATTTTTAAAGCATTTTAGAACGCTAATTTCTTCATTTTAAGCTTGTCAGAACACTCTATTTCGCATAGGCATACATAGTAAACTTTAGGGTCACGCTGTGTACCCTCTAATTGACCTATAATTATTTCCTGTGCTAGGGTACACTATTACCCTGTAATATAATACGTGGTCCAATTTAAAAATTATAGGTCAATATTAAGGTCCGATACCGTGCCGTTAGTTAACATTGAAAAATGTCTTTGAATTTTTAAAGCATTTTAGAACGCTTATTTCCTCATTTTAAGCTTCTCAGAACACTTTATTTCGCATAGGCATACATAGTAAACTTTAGGGTCACGCTGTGTACCCGCTAATTGACCTATAATTATTTCCTGTGGTAGGATACACTTTAACCCTGTAATAAAATACGTGGTCCAATTTAAAAATTATAGGTCAATATTAAGGTCCGATACCGTGCCGTTAGTTAACATAGAAAAGTGTCTTCGAATTTCCTTGTTTTAATGCACTATTTAAAATATACATAGTGAACCCCCTAATTGACCTATAATTATTTCCTGTGGTAGAGTACACTATTACCCTGTGATATAATACCTGGTTCAAGTTAAATATTATGGGTCAATATTAAGGTCTGATATTGCGCCTTGCGTTAGTTAACCATTGAAAGATGTCTTTGAATTTTTAAAGCATTTTAGAACGCTTATTTCTTCATTTTAAGCATCTCAGAACACTCTATTTCGCATAGGCATACATAGTAAAATTTAGGGTCACGCTGTGTACCCCCTAAATGACCTATAATTATTTCCTGTGGTAGGGTACACTATTACCCTGTAATATAATACGTGGTCCAATTTAAAAATTATAGGTCAATATTAAGGTCCGATACCGTGCCGTTAGTTAACATAGAAAAATGTCTTTGAATTTTTAAAGCATTTTAGAACGCTTATTTCCTCATTTTAAGTTTCTCAGAACACTTTATTTCGCATAGGCATACATAGTAAACTTTAGGGTCACTCTGTGTACCCCCTAATTGACCTATAATTATTTCCTGTGGTAGGGTACACTATAACCCTGTAATATAATACGTGGTCCAATTTAAAAATTATAGGTCAATATTAAGGTCCGATACCGTGCCGTTAGTTAACATAGAAAAGTGTCTTCGTATTTCCTTGTTTTAATGCACTATTTAAAATATACATAGTGTACCCCCTAATTGACCTATAATTATTTCCTGTGGCAGGGTACACTCTTACCCTGTAATATAATACCTGGTCCAATTTAAATATTATGGGTCAATATTAAGGTCTGATATTGCGCCTAGCGTTAGTTAACCATTGAAAGATGTCTTTGAATTTCTAAAGCATTTTAGAATGCTTATTTCTTCATTTTAAGCTTCTCAGAACACTTTATTTCGCATAGGCATACATAGTAAACTTTAGGGTCACACTGTGTACCCCCTAATTGACCTATAATTATTTCCTGTGGTAGGGTACACTATTACCATGTAATATAATACGTGGTCCAATTTAAAAATTATAGGTCAAAATTAAGGTCCGATACCGGGCCGTTAATTAACATAGAAAAGAGTCTTCGAATTTCCTTGTTTTAATGTACTATTTAAAATGTACATAGTGTACCCCCTAATTGACCTATATTTAATTCCTGTGGTAGGGTACACTATTACCCGGTAATATAATACCTGGTCCAATTTAAATATTATGGGTCAATATTAAGGTCTGATATTGCGCCTAGCGTTAGTTAACCATTGAAAGATGTCTTTGAATTTCTAAAGCATTTTAGAACGCTTATTTCTTCATTTTAATCTTCTCAGAACACTTTATTTCGCATAGGCATACATAGTAAACTTTAGGGTCACACTGTGTACCCCCTAATTGACCTATAATTATTTCCTGTGGTAGGGTACACTATTACCATGTAATATATAACGTGGTCCAATTTAAAAATTATAGGTCAATATTAAGGTCCGATACCGGGCCGTTAGTTAACATAGAAAAGTGTGTTCGTATTTCCTTGTTTTAATGCACTATTTAAAATATACATAGTGTACCCCCTAATTGACCTATAATTATTTCCTGTGGTAGGGTACACTATTTCCCTGTAATATAATACCTGGTCCAATTCAAATATTATGGGTCAATATTAAGGAGTGATATTGCGCCTTGCGTTAGTTAACCATTGAAAGATGTCTTTGAATTTTTAAAGCATTTTAGAACGCTAATTTCTTCATTTTAAGCTTCTCAGAACACTCTATTTCGCATAGGCATACATAGTAAACTTTAGGGTCACGCTGTGTACCCTCTAATTGACCTATAATTATTTCCTGTGGTAGGGTACACTATTACCCTATAATATAATACGTGGTCCAATTTAAAAATTATAGGTCAATATTAAGGTCCGATACCGCGCCGTTAGTTAACATAGAAAAGTGTCTTCGTATTTCCTTGTTTTAATGCACTATTTAAAATATACATAGTGTACCCCCTAATTGACCTATAATTATTTCCTGTTTTAGGGTACACTATTACCCTGTGATATAATACCTGGTTCAAGTTAAATATTATGGGTCAATATTAAGGTGTGATATTGCGCCTTGCGTTAGTTAACCATTGAAAGATGTCTTTGAATTTTTAAAGCATTTTAGAACACTTATTTCTTCATTTTAAGCATCTCAGAACACTCTATTTCGCATAGGCATACATAGTAAAATTTAGGGTCACGCTGTGTACCCCCTAAATGACCTATAATTATTTCCTGTGGTAGGGTACACTATTACCCTGTAATATAATAGGTGGTCCAATTTAAAAATTATAGGTCAATATTAAGGTCCGATACCGTGCCGTTAGTTAACATAGAAAAATGTCTTTGAATTTTTAAAGCATTTTAGAACGCTTATTTCCTCATTTTAAGATTCTCAGAACACTTTATTTCGCATAGGCATACATAGTAAACTTTAGGGTCACTCTGTGTACCCCCTAATAGACCTATAATTATTTCCTGTGGTAGGGTACACTATTACCATGTAATATAATACGTGGTCCAATTTCAAAATTATAGGTCAATATTAAGGTCCGATACCGTGCCGTTAGTTAACATAGAAAAGTGTCTTCGTATTTCCTTGTTTTAATGCACTATTTAAAATATACATAGTGTACCCCCTAATTGACCTATAATTATTTCCTGTGGTAGGGTACACTATTACCCTGTAATATAATACCTGGTCCAATTTAAATATTATGGGTCAATATTAAGGTCTGATATTGCACCTTGCGCTAGTTAACCATTGAAAGATGTCTTTGAATTTTTAAAGCATTTTAGAACGCTTATTTCTTCATTTTAAGCTTCTCAGAACACTCTATTTCGCATAGGCATACATAGTAAACTTTAGGGTCACGCTGTGTACCCCCTAATTGACCTATAATTATTTCTTGTGGTAGGGTACACTATTACCCTATAATATAATTCGTGGTCCAATTTAAAAATTATAGGTCAATATTAAGGTCCGATACCGTGCCGTTAGTTAACATAGAAAAGTGTCTTTGAATTTTTAAAGCATTTTAGAACGCTTATTTCCTCATTTTAAGCTTCTCAGAACACTTTATTTCGCATAGGCATACATAGTAAACTTTAGGGTCACACTGTGTACCCCCTAATTGACCTATAATTATTTCCTGTGGTAGGGTACACTATTACCATGTAATATAATACGTGGTCTAATTTAAAAATTATAGGTCAATATTAAGGTCCGATACCGTGCCGTTAGTTAACATAGAAAAGTGTCTTCGTATTTCCTTGTTTTAATGCACTTTTTAAAATATACATAGTGTACCCCCTAATTGACCTATAATTATTTCCTGTGGTAGGGTACACTATTACCCTGTAATATAATACCTGGTCCAATTCAAATATTATGGGTCAATATTATGGTCTGATATTGCGCCTTGCGTTAGTTAACCATTGAAAGATGTCTTTGAATTTTTAAAGCATTTTAGAACGCTAATTTCTTCATTTTAAGCTTGTCAGAACACTCTATTTCGCATAGGCATACATAGTAAACTTTAGGGTCACGCTGTGTACCCTCTAATTGACCTATAATTATTTCCTGTACTAGGGTACACTATTACCCTATAATATAAGACGTGGTCCAATTTAAAAATTATAGGTCAATATTAAGGTCCGATACCGTGCCGTTAGTTAACATAGAAAAGTGTCTTCGTATTTCCTTGTTTTAATGCACTATTTAAAATATACATAGTGTACCCCCAAATTGACCTACAATTATTTCCTGTGGTAGGGTACACTATTACCCTGTAATATAATACCTGGTCCAATTTAAATATTATGGGTCAATATTAAGGTCTGATATTGCGCCTTGCGCTAGTTAACCATTGAAAGATGTCTTTGAATCTTTAAAGCATTTTAGAACGCTTATTTCTTCATTTTAAGCTTCTCAGAACACTCTATTTCGCATAAGCATACATAGTAGAATTTAGGGTCACGCTGTGTACCCCCTAAATGACCTATAGTTATTTCCTGAGGTAGGGTACACTATTACCCTGTAATATAATACGTGGTCCAATTTAAAAATTATAGGTCAATATTAAGGTCCGATACCGTGCCGTTAGTTAACATTGAAAAATGTCTTTGAATTTTTAAAGCATTTTAGAACGCTTATTTCCTCATTTTAAGCTTCTCAGAACACTTTATTTCGCATAGGCATACATAGTAAACTTTAGGGTCACGCTGTGTACCTGCTAATTGACCTATAATTATTTCCTGTGGTAGGATACACTTTAACCCTGTAATAAAATATGTGGTCCAATTTAAAAATTATAGGTCAATATTAAGGTCCGATACCGTGCCGTTAGTTAACATAGAAAAGTGTCTTCGAATTTCCTTGTTTTAATGCACTATTTAAAATATTTATAGTGAACCCCCTAATTGACCTATAATTATTTCCTGTGGTAGAGTACACTATTACCCTGTGATATAATACCTGGTTCAAGTTAAATATTATGGGTCAATATTAAGGTCTGATATTGCGCCTTGCGTTAGTTAACCATTAAAAGATGTCTTTGAATTTTTAAAGCATTTTAGAACGCTTATTTCTTCATTTTAAGCATCTCAGAACACTCTATTTCGCATAGGCATACATAGTAAAATTTAGGGTCACGCTGTGTACCCCCTAAATGACCTATAATTATTTCCTGTGGTAGGGTACACTATTACCCTGTAATATAATACGTGGTCCAATTTAAAAATTATAGGTCAATATTAAGGTCCGATACCGTGCCGTTAGTTAACATAGAAAAATGTCTTTGAATTTTTAAAGCATTTTAGAACGCTTATTTCCTCATTTTAAGCTTCTCAGAACACTTTATTTCGCATAGGCATACATAGTAAACTTTAGGGTCACTCTGTGTACCCCCTAATTGACCTACAATTATTTCCTGTGGTAGGGTACACTATAACCCTGTAATATAATACGTGGTCCAATTTAAAAATTATAGGTCAATATTAAGGTCCGATACCGTGCCGTTAGTTAACATAGAAAAGTGTCTTCGAATTTCCTTGTTTTAATGCACTATTTAAAATATACATAGTGTACCCCCTAATTGACCTATAATTATTTCCTGTGGTAGGGTACACTATTACCCTGTAATATAATACGTGGTCCAATTTAAAAATTATAGGTCAATATTAAGGTCCGATACCGTGCCGTTAGTTAACATTGAAAAATGTCATTGAATTTTTAAAGCATTTTAGAACGCTTATTTCCTCATTTTAAGCTTCTCAGAACACTTTATTTCGCATAGGCATACATAGTAAACTTTAGGGTCACGCTGTGTACCCCCTAATTGACCTATAATTATTTCCTGTGGTAGGATACACCATAACCCTGTAATATAATACGTGGTCCAATTGAAAAATTATAGGTCAATATTAAGGTCCGATACCGTGCCGTTAGTTAACATAGAAAAGTGTCTTCGTATTTCCTTGTTTTAATGCACTATTTAAAATATACATAGTGTACCCCCTAATTGACCTATAATTATTTCCTGTGGTAGAGTACACTATTACCCTGTAATATAATACCTGGTCCAATTTAAATATTATGGTTCCTTATTAAGGTCTGATATCGCGCCTTGCGTTAGTTAACCATTGAAAGATGTCTTTGAGTTTTTAAAGCATTTTAGAACGCTTATTTCTTCATTTTAAGCTTCTCAGAACACTCTATTTCGCATAGGCATACATAGTAAACTTTAGGGTCACGCTGTGTACCCCCTAATTGACCTATAATTATTTCCTGTGGTAGGGCACACTATTACCCTGTAATATAATACGTGGTCCAATTGAAAAATTATAGGTCAATATTAAGGTCCGATACCGTGCCGTTAGTTAACATAGAAAAGTGTCTTCGTATTTCCTTGTTTTAATGCACTATTTAAAATATACATAGTGTACCCCCTAATTGACCTATAATTATTTCCTGTGGCAGGGTACACTCATACCCTGTAATATAATACCTGGTCCAATTTAAATATTATGGGTCAATATTAAGGTCTGATATTGCGCCTAGCGTTAGTTAACCATTGAAAGATGTCTTTGAATTTCTAAAGCATTTTAGAACGCTTATTTCTTCATTTTAAGCTTCTCAGAACACTTTACTTCGCATAGGCATACATAGTAAACTTTAGGGTCACACTGTGTACCCCCTAATTGACCTATAATTATTTCCTGTGGTAGGGTACACTATTACCATGTAATATATAACGTGGTCCAATTTAAAAATTATAGGTCAATATTAAGGTCCGATACCGGGCCGTTAGTTAACATAGAAAAGTGTCTTCGTATTTCCTTGTTTTAATGCACTATTTAAAATATACATAGTGTACCCCCTAATTGACCTATAATTATTTCCTGTGGTAGGGTACACTATTTCCCTGTAATATAATACCTGGTCCAATTCAAATATTATGGGTCAATATTAAGGAGTGATATTGCGCCTTGCGTTAGTTAACCATTGAAAGATGTCTTTGAATTTTTAAAGCATTTTAGAACGCTAATTTCTTCATTTTAAGCTTCTCAGAACACTCTATTTCGCATAGGCATACATAGTAAACTTTAGGGTCACGCTGTGTACCGTCTAATTGACCTATAATTATTTCCTGTGGTAGGGTACACTATTACCCTATAATATAATACGTGGTCCAATTTAAAAATTATAGGTCAATATTAAGGTCCGATACCGTGCCGTTAGTTAACATAGAAAAGTGTCTTCCTATTTCCTTGTTTTAATGCACTATTTAAAATATACATAGTGTACCCCCTAATTGACCTATAATTATTTCCTGTGGTAGGGTACACTATTACCCTGTAATATAATACCTGGTCCAATTTAAATATTAAGGGTCAATATTAAGGTCTGATATTGCACCTTGCGCTAGTTAACCATTGAAAGATGTCTTTGAATTTTTAAAGCATTTTAGAACGCTAATTTCTTCATTTTAAGCTTGTCAGAACACTCTATTTCGCATAGGCATACATAGTAAACTTTAGGGTCACGCTGTGTACCCTCTAATTGACCTATAATTATTTCCTGTGCTAGGGTACACTATTACCCTGTAATATATAACGTGGTCCAATTTAAAAATTATAGGTCAATATTAAGGTCCGATACCGGGCCGTTAGTTAACATAGAAAAGTGTCTTCGTATTTCCTTGTTTTAATGCACTATTTAAAATATACATAGTGTACCCCCTAATTGACCTATAATTATTTCCTGTGGTAGGGTACACTATTTCCCTGTAATATAATACCTGGTCCAATTCAAATATTATGGGTCAATATTAAGGAGTGATATTGCGCCTTGCGTTAGTTAACCATTGAAAGATGTCTTTGAATTTTTAAAGCATTTTAGAACGCTAATTTCTTCATTTTAAGCTTCTCAGAACACTCTATTTCGCATAGGCATACATAGTAAACTTTAGGGTCACGCTGTGTACCCTCTAATTGACCTATAATTATTTCCTGTGGTAGGGTACACTATTACCCTATAATATAATACGTGGTCCAATTTAAAAATTATAGGTCAATATTAAGGTCCGATACCGTGCCGTTAGTTAACATAGAAAAGTGTCTTCCTATTTCCTTGTTTTAATGCACTATTTAAAATATACATAGTGTACCCCCTAATTGACCTATAATTATTTCCTGTGGTAGGGTACACTATTACCCTGTAATATAATACCTGGTCCAATTTAAATATTATGGGTCAATATTAAGGTCTGATATTGCACCTTGCGCTAGTTAACCATTGAAAGATGTCTTTGAATTTTTAAAGCATTTTAGAACGCTAATTTCTTCATTTTAAGCTTGTCAGAACACTCTATTTCGCATAGGCATACATAGTAAACTTTAGGGTCACGCTGTGTACCCTCTAATTGACCTATAATTATTTCCTGTGCTAGGGTACACTATTACCCTGTAATATAATACGTGGTCCAATTTAAAAATTATAGGTCAATATTAAGGTCCGATACCGTGCCGTTAATTAACATTGAAAAATGTCTTTGAATTTTTAAAGCATTTTAGAACGCTTATTTCCTCATTTTAAGCTTCTCAGAACACTTTATTTCGCATAGGCATACATAGTAAACTTTAGGGTCACGCTGTGTACCCGCTAATTGACCTATAATTATTTCCTGTGGTAGGATGCACTTTAACCCTGTAATATAATACGTGGTCCAATTTAAAAATTATAGGTCAATATTAAGGTCCGATATCGTGCCGTTAGTTAACATAGAAAAGTGTCTTCGAATTTCCTTGTTTTAATGCACTATTTAAAATATACATAGTGTACCCCCTAATTGACCTATAATTATTTCCTGTGGTAGAGTACACTATTACCCTGTGATATAATACCTGGTTCAAGTTAAATATTATGGGTCAATATTAAGGTCTGATATTGCGCCTTGCGTTAGTTAACCATTGAAAGATGTCTTTGAATTTTTAAAGCATTTTAGAACGCTTATTTCTTCATTTTAAGCATCTCAGAACACTCTATTTCGCATAGGCATACATAGTAAAATTTAGGGTCACGCTGTGTACCCCCTAAATGACCTATAATTATTTCCTGTGGTAGGGTACACTATTACCCTGTAATATAATACGTGGTCCAATTTAAAAATTATAGGTCAATATTAAGGTCCGATACCGTGCCGTTAGTTAACATAGAAAAATGTCTTTGAATTTTTAAAGCATTTTAGAACGCTTATTTCCTCATTTTAAGCTTCTCAGAACACTTTATTTCGCATAGGCATACATAGTAAACTTTAGGGTCACTCTGTGTACCCCCTAATTGACCTATAATTATTTCCTGTGGTAGGGTACACTATAACCCTGTAATATAATACGTGGTCCAATTTAAAAATTATAGGTCAATATTAAGGTCCGAGACCGTGCCGTTAGTTAACATAGAAAAGTGTCTTCGTATTTCCTTGTTTTAATGCACTATTTAAAATATACCTAGTGTACCCCCTAATTGACCTATAATTATTTCCTGTGGTAGGGTACACTATTACCCTGTAATATAATACCTGGTCCAATTTAAATATTATGGGTCAATATTAAGGTCTGATATTGCACCTTGCGCTAGTTAACCATTGAAAGCTGTCTTTGAATTTTTAAAGCATTTTAGAACGCTTATTTCTTCATTTTAAGCTTCTCAGAACACTCTGTTTCGCATAGGCATACATAGTAAACTTTAGGGTCACGCTGTGTACCCCCTAATTGACCTATAATTATTTCTTGTGGTAGGGTACACTATTACCCTATAATATAATACGTGGTCCAATTTAAAAATTATAGGTCATTATTAAGGTCCGATACCGTGCCGTTAGTTAACATAGAAAAGTGTCTTTGAATTTTTAAAGCATTTTAGAACGCTTATTTCCTCATTTTAAGCTTCTCAGAACACTTTATTTCGCATAGGCATACATAGTAAACTTTAGGGTCACACTGTGTACCCCCTAATTGACCTATAATTATTTCCTGTGGTAAGGTACACTATTACCATGTAATATAATACGTGGTCTAATTTAAAAATTATAGGTCAATATTAAGGTCCGATACCGTGCCGTTAGTTAACATAGAAAAGTGCCTTCGTATTTCCTTGTTTTAATGCACTTTTTAAAATATACATAGCGTACCCCCTAATTGACCTATAATTATTTCCTGTGGTAGGGTACACTATTACCCTGTAATATAATACCTGGTCCAATTCAAATATTATGGGTCAATATTAAGGTCTGATATTGCGCCTTGCGTTAGTTAACCATTGAAAGATGTCTTTGAATTTTTAAAGCATTTTAGAACGCTAATTTCTTCATTTTAAGCTTGTCAGAACACTCTATTTCGCATAGGCATACATAGTAAACTTTAGGGTCACGCTGTGTACCCTCTAATTGACCTATATTTACTTCCTGTGCTAGGGTACACTATTACCCTATAATATAAGACGTGGTCCCATTTAAAAATTATAGGTCAATATTAAGGTCCGATACAGTGCCGTTAGTTAACATAGAAAAGTGTCTTCGTATTTCCTTGTTTTAATGCCCTATTTAAAATATACATAGTGTACCCCCAAATTGACCTATAATTATTTCCTGTGGTAGGGTACACTATTACCCTGTAATATAATACCTGGTCCAATTTAAATATTATGGGTCAATATTAAGGTCTGATATTGCGCCTTGCGTTAGTTAACCATTGAAAGATGTCTTTGAATCTTTAAAGCATTTTAGAACGCTTATTTCTTCGTTTTAAGCTTCTCAGAACACTCTATTTCGCATAAGCATACATAGTAGAATTTAGGGTCACGCTGTGTACCCCCTAAATGACCTATAATTATTTCCTGAGGTAGGGTACACTATTACCCTGTAATATAATACGTGGTCCAATTTAAAAATTATAGGTCAATATTAAGGTCCGATACCGTGCCGTTAGTTAACATTGAAAAATGTCTTTGAATTTTTAAAGCATTTTAGAACGCTTATTTCCTCATTTTAAGCTTCTCAGAACACTTTATTTCGCATAGGCATACATAGTAAACTTTAGGGTCACGCTGTGTACCCGCTAATTGACCTATAATTATTTCCTGTGGTAGGATACACTTTAACCCTGTAATAAAATACGTGGTCCAATTTAAAAATTATAGTTCAATATTAAGGTCCGATACCGTGCCGTTAGTTAACATAGAAAAGTGTCTTCGAATTTCCTTGTTTTAATGCACTATTTAAAATATACATAGTGTACCCCCTAATTGACCTATAATTATTTCCTGTGGTAGAGTACACTATTACCCTGTGATATAATACCTGGTTCAAGTTAAATATTATGGGTCAATATTAAGGTCTGATATTGCGCCTTGCGTTAGTTAACCATTGAAAGATGTCTTTGAATTTTTAAAGCATTTTAGAACGCTTATTTCTTCATTTTAAGCATCTCAGAACACTCTATTTCGCATAGGCATACATAGTAAAATTTAGGGTCACGCTGTGTACCACCTAAATGACCTATAATTATTTCCTGTGGTAGGGTACACTATTACCCTGTAATATAATACGTGGTCCAATTTAAAAATTATAGGTCAATATTAAGGTCCAATACCGTGCCGTTAGTTAACATAGAAAAGTGTCTTTGAATTTTTAAAGCATTTTAGAACGCTTATTTCCTCATTTTAAGCTTCTCAGAACACTTTATTTCGCATAGGCATACATAGTAAACTTTAGGGTCACACTGTGTACCCCCTAATTGACCTATAATTATTTCCTGTGGTAGGGTACACTATTACCATGTAATATAATACGTGGTCTAATTTAAAAATTATAGGTCAATATTAAGGTCCGATACCGTGCCGTTAGTTAACATAGAAAAGTGTCTTCGTATTTCCTTGTTTTAATGCACTTTTTAAAATATACATAGTGTACCCCCTAATTGACCTATAATTATTTCCTGTGGTAGGGTACACTATTACCCTGTAATATAATACCTGGTCCAATTCAAATATTATGGGTCAATATTAAGGTCTGATATTGCGCCTTGCGTTAGTTAACCATTGAAAGATGTCTTTGAATTTTTAAAGCATTTTAGAACGCTAATTTCTTCATTTTAAGCTTGTCAGAACACTTTATTTCGCATAGGCATACATAGTAAACTTTAGGGTCACGCTGTGTACCCTCTAATTGACCTATAATTATTTCCTGTGCTAGGGTACACTATTACCCTGTAATATAATACGTGGTCCAATTTAAAAATTATAGGTCAATATTAAGGTCCGATACCGTGCCGTTAGTTAACATTGAAAAATGTCTTTGAATTTTTAAAGCATTTTAGAACGCTTATTTCCTCATTTTAAGCTTCTCAGAACACTTTATTTCGCATAGGCATACATAGTAAACTTTAGGGTCACGCTGTGTACCCGCTAATTGACCTATAATTATTTCCTGTGGTAGGATACACTTTAACCCTGTAATAAAATACGTGGTCCAATTTAAAAATTATAGGTCAATATTAAGGTCCGATACCGTGCCGTTAGTTAACATAGAAAAGTGTCTTCGAATTTCCTTGTTTTAATGCACTATTTAAAATATACATAGTGAACCCCCTAATTGACCTATAATTATTTCCTGTGGTAGAGTACACTCTTACCCTGTAATATAATACCTGGTCCAATTTAAATATTATGGGTCAATATTAAGGTCTGATATTGCGCCTAGCGTTAGTTAACCATTGAAAGATGTCTTTGAATTTCTAAAGCATTTTAGAACGCTTATTTCTTCATTTTAAGCTTCTCAGAACACTTTATTTCGCATAGGCATACATAGTAAACTTTAGGTTCACACTGTGTACCCCCTAATTGACCTATAATTATTTCCTGTGGTAGGGTACACTATTACCATGTAATATAATACGTGGTCCAATTTAAAAATTATAGGTCAATATTAAGGTCCGATACCGGGCCGTTAGTTAACATAGAAAAGTGTGTTCGTATTTCCTTGTTTTAATGCACTATTTAAAATATACATAGTGTACCCCCTAATTGACCTATAATTATTTCCTGTGGTAGGGTACACTATTTCCCTGTAATATAATACCTGGTCCAATTCAAATATTATGGGTTAATATTAAGGAGTGATATTGCGCCTTGCGTTAGTTAACCATTGAAAGATGTCTTTGAATTTTTAAAGCATTTTAGAACGCTAATTTCTTCATTTTAAGCTTGTCAGAACACTCTATTTCGCATAGGCATACATAGTAAACTTTAGGGTCACGCTGTGTACCCTCTAATTGACCTATAATTATTTCCTGTGCTAGGGTACACTATTACCCTGTAATATAATACGTGGTCCAATTTAAAAATTATAGGTCAATATTAAGGTCCGATACCGTGCCGTTAGTTAACATTGAAAAATGTCTTTGAATTTTTAAAGCATTTTAGAACGCTTATTTCCTCATTTTAAGCTTCTCAGAACACTTTATTTCGCATAGGCATACATAGTAAACTTTAGGGTCACGCTGTGTACCCGCTAATTGACCTATAATTATTTCCTGTGGTAGGATACACTTTAACCCTGTAATAAAATACGTGGTCCAATTTAAAAATTATAGGTCAATATTAAGGTCCGATACCGTGCCGTTAGTTAACATAGAAAAGTGTCTTCGAATTTCCTTGTTTTAATGCACTATTTAAAATATACATAGTGAACCCCCTAATTGACCTATAATTATTTCCTGTGGTAGAGTACACTATTACCCTGTGATATAATACCTGGTTCAAGTTAAATATTATGGGTCAATATTAAGGTCTGATATTGCGCCTTGCGTTAGTTAACCATTGAAAGATGTCTTTGAATTTTTAAAGCATTTTAGAACGCTTATTTCTTCATTTTAAGCATCTCAGAACACTCTATTTCGCATAGGCATACATAGTAAAATTTAGGGTCACGCTGTGTACCCCCTAAATGACCTATAATTATTTCCTGTGGTAGGGTACACTATTACCCTGTAATATAATACGTGGTCCAATTTAAAAATTATAGGTCAATATTAAGGTCCGATACCGTGCCGTTAGTTAACATAGAAAAATGTCTTTGAATTTTTAAAGCATTTTAGAACGCTTATTTCCTCATTTTAAGTTTCTCAGAACACTTTATTTCGCATAGGCATACATAGTAAACTTTAGGGTCACTCTGTGTACCCCCTAATTGACCTATAATTATTTCCTGTGGTAGGGTACACTATAACCCTGTAATATAATACGTGGTCCAATTTAAAAATTATAGGTCAATATTAAGGTCCGATACCGTGCCGTTAGTTAACATAGAAAAGTGTCTTCGTATTTCCTTGTTTTAATGCACTATTTAAAATATACATAGTGTACCCCCTAATTGACCTATAATTATTTCCTGTGGCAGGGTACACTCTTACCCTGTAATATAATACCTGGTCCAATTTAAATATTATGGGTCAATATTAAGGTCTGATATTGCGCCTAGCGTTAGTTAACCATTGAAAGATGTCTTTGAATTTCTAAAGCATTTTAGAATGCTTATTTCTTCATTTTAAGCTTCTCAGAACACTTTATTTCGCATAGGCATACATAGTAAACTTTAGGGTCACACTGTGTACCCCCTAATTGACCTATAATTATTTCCTGTGGTAGGGTACACTATTACCATGTAATATAATACGTGGTCCAATTTAAAAATTATAGGTCAAAATTAAGGTCCGATACCGGGCCGTTAATTAACATAGAAAAGAGTCTTCGAATTTCCTTGTTTTAATGTACTATTTAAAATGTACATAGTGTACCCCCTAATTGACCTATATTTAATTCCTGTGGTAGGGTACACTATTACCCGGTAATATAATACCTGGTCCAATTTAAATATTATGGGTCAATATTAAGGTCTGATATTGCGCCTAGCGTTAGTTAACCATTGAAAGATGTCTTTGAATTTCTAAAGCATTTTAGAACGCTTATTTCTTCATTTTAATCTTCTCAGAACACTTTATTTCGCATAGGCATACATAGTAAACTTTAGGGTCACACTGTGTACCCCCTAATTGACCTATAATTATTTCCTGTGGTAGGGTACACTATTACCATGTAATATATAACGTGGTCCAATTTAAAAATTATAGGTCAATATTAAGGTCCGATACCGGGCCGTTAGTTAACATAGAAAAGTGTGTTCGTATTTCCTTGTTTTAATGCACTATTTAAAATATACATAGTGTACCCCCTAATTGACCTATAATTATTTCCTGTGGTAGGGTACACTATTTCCCTGTAATATAATACCTGGTCCAATTCAAATATTATGGGTCAATATTAAGGAGTGATATTGCGCCTTGCGTTAGTTAACCATTGAAAGATGTCTTTGAATTTTTAAAGCATTTTAGAACGCTAATTTCTTCATTTTAAGCTTCTCAGAACACTCTATTTCGCATAGGCATACATAGTAAACTTTAGGGTCACGCTGTGTACCCTCTAATTGACCTATAATTATTTCCTGTGGTAGGGTACACTATTACCCTATAATATAATACGTGGTCCAATTTAAAAATTATAGGTCAATATTAAGGTCCGATACCGCGCCGTTAGTTAACATAGAAAAGTGTCTTCGTATTTCCTTGTTTTAATGCACTATTTAAAATATACATAGTGTACCCCCTAATTGACCTATAATTATTTCCTGTTTTAGGGTACACTATTACCCTGTGATATAATACCTGGTTCAAGTTAAATATTATGGGTCAATATTAAGGTGTGATATTGCGCCTTGCGTTAGTTAACCATTGAAAGATGTCTTTGAATTTTTAAAGCATTTTAGAACACTTATTTCTTCATTTTAAGCATCTCAGAACACTCTATTTCGCATAGGCATACATAGTAAAATTTAGGGTCACGCTGTGTACCCCCTAAATGACCTATAATTATTTCCTGTGGTAGGGTACACTATTACCCTGTAATATAATAGGTGGTCCAATTTAAAAATTATAGGTCAATATTAAGGTCCGATACCGTGCCGTTAGTTAACCATTGAAAGATGTCTTTGAATTTCTAAAGCATTTTAGAATGCTTATTTCTTCATTTTAAGCTTCTCAGAACACTTTATTTCGCATAGGCATACATAGTAAACTTTAGGGTCACACTGTGTACCCCCTAATTGACCTATAATTATTTCCTGTGGTAGGGTACACTATTACCATGTAATATAATACGTGGTCCAATTTAAAAATTATAGGTCAAAATTAAGGTCCGATACCGGGCCGTTAATTAACATAGAAAAGAGTCTTCGAATTTCCTTGTTTTAATGTACTATTTAAAATATACATAGTGTACCCCCTAATTGACCTATATTTAATTCCTGTGGTAGGGTACACTATTACCCTGTAATATAATACCTGGTCCAATTTAAATATTATGGGTCAATATTAAGGTCTGATATTGCGCCTAGCGTTAGTTAACCATTGAAAGATGTCTTTGAATTTCTAAAGCATTTTAGAACGCTTATTTCTTCATTTTAATCTTCTCAGAACACTTTATTTCGCATAGGCATACATAGTAAACTTTAGGGTCACACTGTGTACCCCCTAATTGACCTATAATTATTTCCTGTGGTAGGGTACACTATTACCATGTAATATATAACGTGGTCCAATTTAAAAATTATAGGTCAATATTAAGGTCCGATACCGGGCCGTTAGTTAACATAGAAAAGTGTGTTCGTATTTCCTTGTTTTAATGCACTATTTAAAATATACATAGTGTACCCCCTAATTGACCTATAATTATTTCCTGTGGTAGGGTACACTATTTCCCTGTAATATAATACCTGGTCCAATTCAAATATTATGGGTCAATATTAAGGAGTGATATTGCGCCTTGCGTTAGTTAACCATTGAAAGATGTCTTTGAATTTTTAAAGCATTTTAGAACGCTAATTTCTTCATTTTAAGCTTCTCAGAACACTCTATTTCGCATAGGCATACATAGTAAACTTTAGGGTCACGCTGTGTACCCTCTAATTGACCTATAATTATTTCCTGTGGTAGGGTACACTATTACCCTATAATATAATACGTGGTCCAATTTAAAAATTATAGGTCAATATTAAGGTCCGATACCGTGCCGTTAGTTAACATAGAAAAGTGTCTTCGTATTTCCTTGTTTTAATGCACTATTTAAAATATACATAGTGTACCCCCTAATTGACCTATAATTATTTCCTGTTTTAGGGTACACTATTACCCTGTGATATAATACCTGGTTCAAGTTAAATATTATGGGTCAATATTAAGGTCTGATATTGCGCCTTGCGTTAGTTAACCATTGAAAGATGTCTTTGAATTTTTAAAGCATTTTAGAACACTTATTTCTTCATTTTAAGCATCTCAGAACACTCTATTTCGCATAGGCATACATAGTAAAATTTAGGGTCACGCTGTGTACCCCCTAAATGACCTATAATTATTTCCTGTGGTAGGGTACACTATTACCCTGTAATATAATAGGTGGTCCAATTTAAAAATTATAGGTCAATATTAAGGTCCGATACCGTGCCGTTAGTTAGCATAGAAAAATGTCTTTGAATTTTTAAAGCATTTTAGAACGCTTATTTCCTCATTTTAAGCTTCTCAGAACACTTTATTTCGCATAGGCAGACATAGTAAACTTTAGGGTCACTCTGTGTACCCCCTAATTGACCAATAATTATTTCCTGTGGTAGGGTACACTATAACCCTGTAATATAAGACGTGGTCCAATTTAAAAATTATAGGTCAATATTAAGGTCCGATACCGTGCCGTTAGTTAACATAGAAAAGTGACTTCGTATTTCCTTGTTTTAATGCACTATTTAAAATATACATAGTGTACCCCCAAATTGACCGATAATTATTTCCTGTGGTAGGGTACACTATTACCCTGTAATATAATACCTGGTCCAATTTAAATATTATGGGTCAATATTAAGGTCTGATATTGCGCCTTGCGCTAGTTAACCATTGAAAGATGTCTTTGAATTTATAAAGCATTTTAGAATGCTTATTTCTTCATTTTAAGCTTCTCAGAACACTCTATTTCGCATAAGCATACATAGTAAAATTTAGGGTCACGCTGTGTACCCCCTAAATAACCTATAATTATTTCCTGAGGTAGGGTACACTATTACCCTGTAATATAATACGTGGTCCAATTTAAAAATTATAGGTCAATATTAAGGTCCGATACCGTGCCGTTAGTTAACATAGAAAAGTGTCTTCGAATTTCCTTGTTTTAATGCACTATTTAAAATATACATAGTGTACCCCCTAATTGACCTATAATTATTTTCTGTGGTAGGGTACACTATTACCCTGTGATATAATACCTGGTTCAAGTTAAATATTATAGGTCAATATTAAGGTCCGATACCGTGCCGTTAGTTAACATAGAAAGGTGTCTTCGAATTTCCTTGCTTTAATGAATGCACTATTTAAAATATACATAGTGTACCCCCTAATTGACCTATAATTATTTCCTGTGGTAGGGTACACTATAACCCTGTAATATAATACGTGGTCCAATTTAAAAATTATAGGTCAATATTAAGATCCGATACCGTGCCGTTAGTTAACATAGAAAAGTGTCTTCGTATTTCCTTGTTTTAATGCACTATTTAAAATATACATAGTGTACCCCCTAATTGACCTATAATTATTTCCTGTGGTAGGGTACACTATTACCCTGTAATACAATACCTGGTTCAATTTAAATATTATGGGTCAATATTAAGGTTTGATATTGCGCCTTGCGTTAGTTAACCATTGAAAGATGTCTTTGAATTTTTAAAGCATTTTAGAACGCTTATTTCTTCATTTTAAGCTTCTCAGAACACTTTATTTCGCATAGGCATACATAGTAAAATTTAGGGTCACGCTGTGTACTCCCTAAATGACCTATAATTATTTCCTGTGGTAGGGTACACTATTACCCTGTAATATAATACGTGGTCCAATTTAAAAATTATAGGTCAATATTAAGGTCCGATACCGTGCCGTTAGTTAACATAGAAAAGTGTCTTCGAATTTCCTTGTTTTAATGCACTATTTAAAATATACATAGTGTACCCCCTAATTGACCTTTAATTATTTCCTGTGGTAGGGTACACTATTACCCTGTGATATAATACCTGGTTCAAGTTAAATATTATGGGTCAATATTAAGGTCTGATATTGAGCCTTGCGTTAGTTAACCATTGAAAGATGTCTTTGAATTTTTAAAGCATTTTAGAACGCTTATTTCTTCATTTTAAGCATCTCAGAACACTCTATTTCGCATAGGCATACATAGTAAAATTTAGGGTCACGCTGTGTACCCCCTAAATGACCTATAATTATTTCCTGTGGTAGGGTACACTATTACCCTGTAATATAATACGTGGTCCAATTTAAAAATTATAGGTCAATATTAAGGTCCGATACCGTGCCGTTAGTTAACATAGAAAAATGTCTTTGAATTTTTAAAGCATTTTAGAACGCTTATTTCCTCATTTTAAGCTTCTCAGAACACTTTATTTCGCATAGGCATACATAGTAAACTTTAGGGTCACTCTGTGTACCCGCTAATTGACCTATAATTATTTCCTGTGGTAGGGTACACTATAACCCTGTAATATAATACGTGGTCCAATTTAAAAATTATAGGTCAATATTAAGGTCCGATACCGTGCCGTGAGTTAACATAGAAAAGTGTCTTCGTATTTCCTTGTTTTAATGCACTATTTAAAATATACATAGTGTACCCCCTAATTGACCTATAATTATTTCCTGTGGTAGGGTACACTATTACCCTGTAATATAATACCTGGTCCAATTTAAATATTATGGGTCAATATTAAGGTCGGATATTGCGCCTTGCGTTAGTTAACCATTGAAAGATGTCTTTGAATTTTTAAAGCATTTTAGAACGCTTATTTCTTCATTTTAAGCATCTCAGAACACTCTATTTCGCATAGGCATACATAGTAAAATTTAGGGTCACGCTGTGTACCCCCTAAATGACCTATAATTATTTCCTGTGGTATGGTACACTATTACCCTGTACTATAATACGTGGTCCAATTTAAAAATTATAGGTCAATATTAAGGTCCGATACCGTGCCGTTAGTTAATATAGAAAAATGCCTTTGAATTTTTAAAGCATTTTAGAAAGCTTATTTCCTCATTTTAAGCTTCTCAGAACACTTTATTTCGCATAGGCATACATAGTAATTTTTAGGGTCACTCTGTGTACCCCCTAATTGACCTATATATATTTCCTGTGGTAGGGTACACTATAACAATGTAATATAAGACGTGGTCCAATTTAAAAATTATAGGTCAATATTAAGGTCCGATACCGTGCCGTTAGTTAACATAGAAAAGTGTCTTCGTATTTCCTTGTTTTAATGCACTATTTAAAATATACATAGTGTACCCCCAAATTGACCTATAATTATTTCCTGTATTAGGGTACACTATTACCCTGTAATATAATACCTGGTCCAATTTAAATATTATGGGTCAATATTAAGGTCTGATATTGCGCCTTGCGCTAGTTAACCATTGAAAGATGTCTTTGAATTTTTAAAGCATTTTAGAACGCTTATTTCTTCATTTTAAGCTTCTCAGAACACTCTATTTCGCATAAGCATACATAGTAAAATTTAGGGTCACGCTGTGCACCCCCTAAATGACCTATAATTATTTCCTGAGGTAGGGTACACTATTACCCTGTAATATAATACGTGGTCCAATTTAAAAATTATAGGTCAATATTAAGGTCCGATACCGTGTCGTTAGTTAACATTGAAAAATGTCTTTGAATTTTTAAAGCATTTTAGAACGCTTATTTCCTCATTTTAAGCTTTTCAGAACACTTTATTTCGCATAGGCATACATAGTAAACTTTAGGGTCACGCTGTGTACCCGCTAATTGACCTATAATTATTTCCTGTGGTAGGATACACTTTAACCCTGTAATATAATACGTGGTCCAATTTAAAAATTATAGGTCAATATTAAGGTCCGATACCGTGCCGTTAGTTAACATAGAAAAGTGTCTTCGAATTTCCTTGTTTTAATGCACTATTTAAAATATACATAGTGTACCCCCTAATTGACCTTTAATTATTTCCTTTGGTAGGGTACACTATTACCCTGTGATATAATACCTGGTTCAAGTTAAATATTATGGGTCAATATTAAGGTCTGATATTGCACCTTGCGCTAGTTAACCATTGAAAGATGTCTTTGAATTTTTAAAGCATTTTAGAACGCTTATTTCTTCATTTTAAGCTTCTCAGAACACTCTATTTCGCATAGGCATACATAGTAAACTTTAGGGTCACGCTGTGTACCCCCTAATTGACTTATAATTATTTCTTGTGGTAGGGTACACTATTACCCTATAATATAATACGTGGTCCAATTTAAAAATTATAGGTCAATATTAAGGTCCGATACCGTGCCGTTAGTTAACATAGAAAAGTGTCTTTGAATTTTTAAAGCATTTTAGAACGCTTATTTCCTCATTTTAAGCTTCTCAGAACACTTTATTTCGCATAGGCATACATAGTAAACTTTAGGGTCACGCTGTGTACCCGCTAATTGACCTATAATTATTTCCTGTGGTAGGATACACTTTAACCCTGTAATAAAATACGTGGTCCAATTTAAAAATTATAGGTCAATATTAAGGTCCGATACCGTGCCGTTAGTTAACATAGAAAAGTGTATTCGAATTTCCTTGTTTTAATGCACTATTTAAAATATACATAGTGAACCCCCTAATTGACCTATAATTATTTCCTGTGGTAGAGTACACTATTACCCTGTGATATAATACCTGGTTCAAGTTAAATATTATGGGTCAATATTAAGGTCTGATATTGCGCCTTGCGTCAGTTAACCATTGAAAGATGTCTTTGAATTTTAAAAGCATTTTTGAACGCTTATTTCTTCATTTTAAGCATCTCAGATCACTCTATTTCGCATAGGCATACATATTAAAATTTAGGGTCACGCTGTGTACCCCCTAAATGACCTATAATTATTTCCTGTGGTAGGGTACACTATTACCCTGTAATATAATACGTGGTCCAATTTAAAAATTATAGGTCAATATTAAGGTCCGATACCGTGCCGTTAGTTAACATAGAAAAATGTCTTTGAATTTTTAAAGCATTTTAGAACGCTTATTTCCTCAATTTAAGCTTCTCAGAACACTTTATTTCGCATAGGCATACATAGTAAACTTTAGGGCCACTCTGTGTACCCCCTAATTGACCTATAATTATTTCCTGTGGTAGGGTACACTATAACCCTGTAATATAATACGTGGTCCAATTTAAAAATTATAGGTCAATATTAAGGTCCGATACCGTGCCGTTAGTTAACATAGAAAAGTGTCTTCGTATTTCCTTGTTTTAATGCACTATTTAAAATATACATAGTGTACCCCCTAATTGACCTATAATTATTTCCTGTGGTAGGGTACACTATTACCCTGTAATATAATACCTGGTCCAATTTAAATATTATGGGTCAATATTAAGGTCTGATATTTCGCCTTGCGTTAGTTAACCATTGAAAGATGTCTTTGAATTTTTAAAGCATTTTAGAACGCTTATTTCTTCATTTTAAGCTTCTCAGAACACTCTATTTCGCATAGGCATACATAGTAAAATTTAGGGTCACGCTGTGTACCCCCTAAATGACCTATAATTATTTCCTGTGGTAGGGTACACTATTACCCTGTAATATAATACGTGGTCCAATTTAAAAATTATAGGTCAATATTAAGTTCCGATACCGTGCCGTTAGTTAACATTGAAAAATGTCTTAGTATTTCCTTGTTTTAATGCACTATTTAAAATATACATAGTGTACCCCCTAATTGACCTATAATTATTTCCTGTGGTAGGGTACACTATTACCCTGTAATACAATACCTGGTTCAATTTAAATATTATGGGTCAATATTAAGGTTTGATATTGCGCCTTGCGTTAGTTAACCATTGAAAGATGTCTTTGAATTTTTAAAGCATTTTAGAACGCTTATTACTTCATTTTAAGCTTCTCAGAACACTTTATTTCGCATAGGCATACATAGTAAACTTTAGGGTCACGCTGTGTACCCCCTAATTGACCTATAATTATTTCCTGTGGTAGGGTACACTATAACCCTGTAATATAATACGTGGTCCAATTTAAAAATTATAGGTCAATATTAAGGTCCGATACCGTGCCGTTAGTTAACATAGAAAAGTGTCTTCGTATTTCCTTGTTTTAATGCACTATTTAAAATATACATAGTGTACCCCCTAATTGACCTATAATTATTTCCTGTGGTAGGGTACACTATTACCCTGTAATATAATACCTGGTCCAATTTAAATATTATGGGTCAATATTAAGGTCTGATATTGCGCCTTGCGCTAGTTAACCATTGAAAGATGTCTTTGAATTTTTAAAGCATTTTAGAACGCTTATTTCTTCATTTTAAGTTTCTCAGAACACTCTATTTCGCATAAGCATACATAGTAAAATTTAGGGTCACGCTGAACTAGCAGCCCCCTAAATGACCTATAATTATTTCCTGAGGTAGGGTACACTATTACCCTGTAATATAATACGTGGTTCAATTTAAAAATTATAGGTCAATATTAAGGTCCGATACCGTGCCGTTAGTTAACATTGAAAAATGTCTTTGAATTTTTAAAGCATTTTAGAACGCTTATTTCCTCATTTTAAGCTTCTCAGAACACTTTATTTCGCATAGGCATACATAGTAAACTTTAGGGTCACGCTGTGTACCCGCTAATTGACCTATAATTATTTCCTGTGGTAGGATACACTTTAACCCTGTAATATAATACGTGGTCCAATTTAAAAATTATAGGTCAATATTAAGGTCCGGTACCGTGCCGTTAGTTAACATAGAAAAGTGTCTTCGAATTTCCTTGTTTTAATGCACTTTTAAAATATACATAGTGTACCCCCTAATTGACCTTTAATTATTTCCTGTGGTAGGGTACACTATTACCCTGTGATATAATACCTGGTTCAAGTTAAATATTATGGGTCAATATTAAGGTCTGATATTGAGCCTTGCGTTAGTTAACCATTGAAAGATGTCTTTGAATTTTTAAAGCATTTTAGAACGCTTATTTCTTCATTTTAAGCATCTCAGAACACTCTATTTCGCATAGGCATACATAGTAAAATTTAGGGTCACGCTGTGTACCCCCTAAATGACCTATAATTATTTCCTGTGGTAGGGTACACTATTACCCTGTAATATAATACGTGGTCCAATTTAAAAATTATAGGTCAATATTAAGGTCCGATACCGTGCCGTTAGTTAACATAGAAAAATGTCTTTGAATTTTTAAAGCATTTTAGAACGCTTATTTCCTCATTTTAAGCTTCTCAGAACACTTTATTTCGCATAGGCATACATAGTAAACTTTAGGGTCACTCTGTGTACCCGCTAATTGACCTATAATTATTTCCCGTGGTAGGGTACACTATAACCCTGTAATATAATACGTGGTCCAATTTAAAAATTATAGGTCAATATTAAGGTCCGATACCGTGCCGTTAGTTAACATAGAAAAGTGTCTTCGTATTTCCTTGTTTTAATGCACTATTTAAAATATACATAGTGTACCCCCTAATTGACCTATAATTATTTCCTGTGGTAGGGTACACTATTACCCTGTAATATAATACCTGGTCCAATTTAAATATTATGGGTCAATATTAAGGTTGGATATTGCGCCTTGCGTTAGTTAACCATTGAAAGATGTCTTTGAATTTTTAAAGCATTTTAGAACGTTTATTTCTTCATTTTAAGCATCTCAGAACACTCTATTTCGCATAGGCATACATAGTAAAATTTAGGGTCACGCTGTGTACCCCCTAAATGACCTATAATTATTTCCTGTGGTAGGGTACACTATTACCCTGTAATATAATACGTGGTCCAATTTAAAAATTATAGGTCAATATTAAGGTCCGATACCGTGCCGTTAGTTAACATAGAAAAATGTCTTTGAATTTTTAAAGCATTTTAGAACGCTTATTTCCTCATTTTAAGCTTCTCAGAACACTTTATTTCGCATAGGCATACATAGTAAACTTTAGGGTCACTCTGTGTACCCGCTAATTGACCTATAATTCTTTCCTGTGGTAGGGTACACTATAACCCTGTAATATAATACGTGGTCCAATTTAAAAATTATAGGTCAATATTAAGGTCCGATACCGTGCCGTTAGTTAACATAGAAAAGTGTCTTCGTATTTCCTTGTTTTAATGCACTATTTAAAATATACATAGTGTACCCCCCTAATTGACCTATAATTATTTCCTGTGGTAGGGTACACTATTACCCTGTAATATAATACCTGGTCCAATTTAAAAATTACAGGTCAATATTAAGGTCCGATACCGTGCCGTTAGTTAACATAGAAAAATGTCTTTGAATTTTTAAAGCATTTTAGAACGCTTATTTCCTCATTTTAAGCTTCTCAGAACACTTTATTTCGCATAGGCATACATAGTAAACTTTAGGGTCACTCTGTGTACCCGCTAATTGACCTATAATTATTTCCTGTGGTAGGGTACACTATAACCCTGTAATATAATACGTGGTCCAATTTAAAAATTATAGGTCAATATTAAGGTCCGATACCGTGCCGTTAGTTAACATAGAAAAGTGTCTTCGTATTTCCTTGTTTTAATGCACTATTTAAAATATACATAGTGTACCCCCTAATTGACCTATAATTATTTCCTGTGGTAGGGTACACTATTACCCTGTAATATAATACCTGGTCCAATTTAAATATTATGGGTCAATATTAAGGTTTGATATTGCGCCTTGCGTTAGTTAACCATTGAAAGATGTCTTTGAATTTTTAAAGCATTTTAGAACGCTTATTTCTTCATTTTAAGCTTCTCAGAACACTCTATTTCGCATACGCAAACATAGTAAAATTTAGGGTCACGCCCCCTAAATGACCTATAATTATTTCCTGTGGTAGGGTACACTATTACCCTGTAATATAATACGTGGTCCAATTTAAAAATTATAGGTCAATATTAAGGTCCGATACCGTACCGTTAGTTAACATAGAAAAGTGTCTTCGTATTTCCTTGTTTTAATGCACTATTTAAAATATACATAGTGTACCCCCTAATTGACCTATAATTATTTCCTGCGGTAGGGTACACTATTACCCTGTAATATAATACCTGGTCCAATTTAAATATTATGGGTCAATATTAAGGTCTGATATTGCGCCTTGCGTTAGTTAACCATTGAAAGATGTCTTTGAATTTTTAAAGCATTTTAGAACGCTTATTTCTTCATTTTAAGCTTCTCAGAACACTCTATTTCGCATAGGCATACATAGTAAAATTTAGGGTCATGCTGTGTACCCCCTAAATGACCTATAATTATTTCCTGTGGTAGGGTATACTATTACCCTGTAATATAATACGTGGTCCAATTTAAAAATTATCGGTCAATATTAAATTCCGATACCGTGCCGTTAGTTAACATTGAAAAATGTCTTCGTATTTCCTTGTTTTAATGCACTATTTAAAATATACATAGTGTACTCCCTAATTGACCTATAATTATTTCCTGTGGTAGGGTACACTATTTCCCTGTAATACAATACCTGGTTCAATTTAAATATTATGGGTCAATATTAAGGTTTAATATTGCGCCTTGCGTTAGTTAACCATTGAAAGATGTCTTTGAATTTTTAAAGCATTTTAGAACGCTTATTTCTTCATTTTAAGCTTCTCAGAACACTTTATTTCGCATAGGCATACATAGTAAACTTTAGGGTCACGCTGTGTACCCCCTAAATGACCTATAATTATTTTCTGTGGTAGGGTACACTATTACCCTGTAATATAATACGTGGTCCAATTTAAAAATTATAGGTCAATATTAAGGTCCGATACCGTGCCGTTAGTTAACATAGAAAAGTGTCTTCGTATTTCCTTGTTTTAATGCACTATTTAAAATATACATAGTGTACCCCCTAATTGACCTATAATTATTTCCTGTGGTAGGGTACACTATTACCCTGTAATATAATACCTATTCCAATTTAAATATTATGGGTCAATATTAAGGTCTGATATTGCGCCTTGCGTTAGTTAACCATTGAAAGATGTCTTTGAATTTTAAAGCATTTTAGAACGCTTATTTCCTCATTTTAAGCTTCTCAGAAACACTTTATTTCGCATAGGCATACATAGTAAACTTTAGGGTCACGCTGTGTACCCGCTAATTGACCTATAATTATTTCCTGTGGTAGGATACACTTTATCCCTGTAATATAATACGTGGTACAATTTAAAAATTATAGGTCAATATTAAGGTCCGATACCGTGCCGTTAGTTAACATAGAAAAGTGTCTTCGAATTTCCTTGTTTTTAATGCACTATTTAAAATATACATAGTGTACCCCCTAATTGACCTATAATTATTTCCTGTGGTAAGTTACACTATTACCCTGTGATATAATACCTGGTTCAAGTTAAATATTATAGGTCAATATTAAGGTCCGATACCGTGCCGTTAGTTAACATAGAAAAGTGTCTTCGAATTTCCTTGTTTTAATGCACTATTTAAAATATACATAGTGTACCCCCCTAATTGACCTATAATTATTTCCTGTGGTAGGGTACACTATTACCCTGTGATATAATACCTGGTTCAAGTTAAATATTATGGGTCAATATTAAGGTCTGATATTGCGCCTTGCGTCAGTTAACCATTGAAAGATGTCTTTGAATTTTAAAAGCATTTTTGAACGCTTATTTCTTCATTTTAAGCATCTCAGAACACTCTATTTCGCATAGGCATACATATTAAAATTAGGGTCACGCTGTGTACCCCCTAAATGACCTATAATTATTTCCTGTGGTAGGGCACACTATTACCCTGTAATATAATACGTGGTCCAATTTAAAAATTATAGGTCAATATTAAGGTCCGATACCGTGCCGTTAGTTAACATAGAAAAGTGTCTTCGTATTTCCTTGTTTTAATGCACTATTTAAAATATACATAGTGTACCCCCTAATTGACCTATAATTATTTCCTGTGGTAGGGTACACTATTTCCCTGTAATATAATACCTGGTCCAATTTAAATATTATGGGTCAATATTAAGGTCTGATATTGCGCCTTGCGTTAGTTAACCATTGAAAGATGTCTTTGAATTTTTAAAGCATTTTAGAACGCTTATTTCTTCATTTTAAGCTTCTCAGAACACTTTATTTCGCATAGGCATACATAGTAAACTTTAGGGTCACGCTGTGTACCCGCTAATTGACCTATAATTATTTCCTGTGGTAGGATACACTTTAACCCTGTAATATAATACGTGGTCCAATTTAAAAATTATAGGTCAATATTAAGTTCCGATACCGTGCCGTTAGTTAACATTGAAAAATGTCTTCGTATTTCCTTGTTTTAATGCACTATTTAAAATATACATAGTGTACCCCTAATTGACCTATAATTATTTCCTGTGGTAGGGTACACTATTACCCTGTAATACAATACCTGGTTCAATTTAAATATTATGGGTCAATATTAAGGTTTGATATTGCGCCTTGCGTTAGTTAACCATTGAAAGATGTCTTGGATTTTTAAAGCATTTTAGAACGCTTATTTCTTCATTTTAAGCTTCTCAGAACACTTTATTTCGCATAGGCATACATAGTAAACTTTAGGGTCACGCTGTGTACCCCCTAATTGACCTATAATTATTTCCTGTGGTAGGGTACACTATAACCCTGTAATATAATACGTGGTCCAATTTAAAAATTATAGGTCAATATTAAGGTCCGATACCGTGCCGTTAGTTAACATAGAAAAGTGTCTTCGTATTTCCTTGTTTTAATGCACTATTTAAAATATACATAGTGTACCCCCTAATTGACCTATAATTATTTCCTGTGGTAGGGTACACTATTACCCTGTAATATAATACCTGGTCCAATTTAAATATTATGGGTCAATATTAAGGTCTGATATTGCGCCTTGCGTTAGTTAACCATTGAAAGATGTCTTTGAATTTTTAAAGCATTTTAGAACGCTTATTTCTTCATTTTAAGCATCTCAGAACACTCTATTTCGCATAGGCATACATAGTAAAATTTAGGGTCACGCTGTGTACCCCCTAAATGACCTATAATTATTTCCTGTGGTATGGTACACTATTACCCTGTAATATAATACGTGGTCCAATTAAAAATTATAGGTCAATATTAAGGTCCGATACCGTGCCGTTAGTTAACATAGAAAAATGTCTTTGAATTTTTAAAGCATTTTAGAATGCTTATTTCCTCATTTTAAGCTTCTCAGAACACTTTATTTCGCATAGGCATACATAGTAAACTTTAGGGTCACTCTGTGTACCCCCTAATTGACCTATAATTATTTCCTGTGGTAGTGTACACTATAACCCTGTAATATAAGACGTGGTCCAATTTAAAAATTATAGGTCAATATTAAGGTCCGATACCGTGCCGTTAGTTAACATAGAAAAGTGTCTTCGTATTTCCTTGTTTTAATGCACTATTTAAAATATACATAGTGTACCCCCAAATTGACCTATAATTATTTCCTGTATTAGGGTACACTATTACCCTGTAATATAATACCTGGTCCAATTTAAATATTATGGGTCAATATTAAGGTCTGATATTGCGCCTTGCGCTAGTTAACCATTGAAAGATGTCTTTGAATTTTTAAAGCATTTTAGAACGCTTATTTCTTCATTTTAATTTTCTCAGAACACTCTATTTCGCATAAGCATACATAGTAAAATTTAGGGTCACGCTGTGTACCCCCTAAATGACCTATAATTATTTCCTGAGGTAGGGTACACTATTACCCTGTAATATAATACGTGGTCCAATTTAAAAATTATAGGTCAATATTAAGGTCCGATACCGTGCCGTTAGTTAACATTGAAAATGTCTTTGAATTTTTAAAGCATTTTAGAACGCTTATTTCCTCATTTTAAGCTTCTCAGAACACTTTATTTCGCATAGGCATACATAGTAAACTTTAGGGTCACGCTGTGTACCCGCTAATTGACCTATAATTATTTCCTGTGGTAGGACACACTTTAACCCTGTAATATAATACGTGGTCCAATTTAAAAATTATAGGTCAATATTAAGGTCCGATACCGTGCCGTTAGTTAACATAGAAAAGTGTCTTCGAATTTCCTTGTTTTAATGCACTATTTAAAATATACATAGTGTACCCCCTAATTGACCTTTAATTATTTCCTGTGGTAGGGTACACTATTACCCTGTGATATAATACCTGGTTCAAGTTAAATATTATGGGTCAATATTAAGGTCTGATATTGAGCCTTGCGTTAGTTAACCATTGAAAGATGTCTTTGAATTTTTAAAGCATTTTAGAACGCTTATTTCTTCATTTTAAGCATCTCAGAACACTCTATTTTGTATAGGCATACATAGTAAAATTTAGGGTCACGCTGTGTACCTCCTAAATGACCTATAATTATTTCCTGTGGTAGGGTACACTATTACCCTGTAATATAATGCGTGGTCCAATTTAAAAATTATAGGTCAATATTAAGGTTCGATACCGTGCCGTTAGTTAACATAGAAAAATGTCTTTGAATTTTTAAAGCATTTTAGAACGCTTATTTCCTCATTTTAAGCTTCTCAGAACACTTTATTTCGCATAGGCATACATAGTAAACTTTAGGGTCACTCTGTGTACCCGCTAATTGACCTATAATTATTTCCTGTGGTAGGGTACACTATAACCCTGTAATATAATACGTGGTCCAATTTAAAAATTATAGGTCAATATTAAGGTCCGATACCGTGCCGTTAGTTAACATAGAAAAGTGTCTTCGTATTTCCTTGTTTTAATGCACTATTTAAAATATACATAG
>NW_028257471.1:0-115169 GCF_982258835.1 Parasteatoda tepidariorum
TGTGGGTAGGGTACACTATTACCCTGTAATATAATAGGTGGTCCAATTAAAAAATTATAGGTCAATATTAAGGTCCGATACCGTGCCGTTAGTTAGCATAGAAAAATGTCTTTGAATTTTAAAAGCATTTTAGAACGCTTATTTCCTCATTTTAAGCTTCTCAGAACACTTTATTTCGCATAGGCATACATAGTAAACTTAGGGTCACACTGTGTACCCCCTAATTGACCTATAATTATTTCCTGTGGTAGGGTACACTATTACCATGTAATATAATACGTGGTCCAATTAAAAATTATAGGTCAATATAAGGTCCGATACCGTGCCGTTAGTTAACATAGAAAAGTGTCTCGTATTTCCTTGTATTTAATGCACAATTTAAAATATACATAGTGTACCCCCTAATTGACCTATAATTATTTCCTGTGGTAAGGTACACTATTACCCTGTAATATAATACCTGTCCAATTTAAATATTATGGGTCAATATTAAGGTCTGATATTGCGCCTTGCGCTAGTTAACCATTGAAAGATGTCTTTGAATTTTTAAAGCATTTTAGAACGCTTATTTCTTCATTTTAAGCTTCTCAGAACACTCTATTTCGCATAAGCATACATAGTAAAATTTAGGTCACGCTGTGTACCCCCTAAATGACCTATAATTATTTCCTGTGGTAGGGTACACTATTACCCTGTATATAATACGTGTCCAATTTAAAAATTATAGGTCAATATTAAGGTCCGATACCATGCCGTTAGTTAACATTGAAAAATGTCTTTGAATTTTTAAAGCATTTTAGAACGCTATTTCTCATTTTAAGCTTCTCAGAACACTTTATTTCGCATAGGCATACATAGTAACTTTAGGGTCACGCTGTGTACCCCCTAATTGACCTATAATTATTTCCTGTGGTAGGATACACTATAACCCTGTAATATAATATCGTGGTCCAATTTAAAAATTATAGGTCAATATTAGGTTCGATACCGTGCCGTTAGTTAACATAGAAAAGTGTCTTCGTTTTTCCTTGTTTTAATGCACTATTTAAAATATACATAGTGTACCCCTAATTGACCTATAATTATTCCTGTGTTAGGGTACACTATTACCCTGTAATACAATACCTGGTTCAATTTAAATATTATGGGTCAATATTAAGGTTTGATATTGCGCCTTGCGTAGTTAACCATTGAAAGATGTCTTTGAATTTTCAACGCATTTTAGAACGCTTATTTCTTATTTAAGCTTCTCAGAACACTTTATTTCGCATAGGCATACATATTAAACTTTAGGGTCACGCTGTGTACCCCCTAATTGACCTATAATTATTTCCATTGGTAGGGTACACTATTACCTGTAATATAATAGGTGGTCCAATTAAAAAATTATAGGTCAATATTAAGGTCCGATACCGTGCCGTTAGTTAGCATAGAAAAATGTCTTTGAATTTTAAAAGCATTTTAGAACGCTTATTTCCTCATTTTAAGCTTCTCAGAACACTTTATTTCGCATAGGCATACATAGTAAACTTTAGGGTCACACTGTGTACCCCCCTATTGACCTATAATTATTTCCTGTGGTAGGGTACACTATTACCATGTAATATAATACGTGGTCCAATTTAAAAATTATAAGTCAATATTAACTTCCGATACCGTGCCGTAGTTAACATAGAAAAGTGTCTTCGTATTTCCTTGTTTTAATGCACAATTTAAAATATACATAGTGTACCCCCTAATTGACCTATAATTATTTCCTGTGGTAGGGTACACTATTACCCTGTAATATAATACCTGGTCCAATTTAAATATTATGGGTCAATATTAAGGTCTGATATTGCGCCTTGCGCTAGTTTAACCATTGAAAGATGTCCTTTGAATTTTTAAAGCATTTTAGAACGCTTATTTCTTCATTTTAAGCTTCTCAGAACACTCTATTTCGCATAAGCATACATAGTAAATTTAGGGTCACGCTGTGTACCCCCTAAATGACCTATAATTATTTCCTGTGGTAGGGTACACTATTACCCTGTAATATAATACGTGGTCCAATTTAAAAATTATAGGTCAATATTAAGGTCCGATACCATGCCGTTAGTTAACATTGAAAAATGTCTTTGAATTTTTAAAGCATTTTAGAACGCTTATTTCCTCATTCTTAAGCTTCTCAGAACACTTTATTTCGCATAGGGCATACATAGTAAACTTAGGGTCACGCTGTGTACCCCCTAATTGACCTATAATTATTTCCTGTGGTAGGATACACTATAACCCTGTAATATAATACGTGGTCCAATTTAAAAATTATAGGTCAATATTAAGGTTCGATACCGTGCCGTTAGTAACATAGAAAAGTGTCTTCGTTTTTCCTTGTTTTAATGCACTATTTAAAATACATAGTGTACCCCTAATTGACCTATAATTATTTCCTGTGGTAGGGTACACTATTACCCTGTAATACAATACCTGGTTCAATTTAAATATTATGGGTCAATATTAAGGTTTGATATTGCGCCTTGCGTTAGTTAACCATTGAAAGATGTCTTTGAATTTTCAACGCATTTTAGAACGCTTATTTCTTTATTTTAAGCTTCTCAGAACACTTTATTTCGCATAGGCATACATATTAAACTTTAGGGTCACGCTGTGTACCCCCTAATTGACCTATAATTATTTCCATTGGTAGGGTACACTATTACCCTGTAATATAATAGGTGGTCCAATTTAAAAATTATAGGTCAATATTAAGGTCCGATACCGTGCCGTTAGTTAGCATAGAAAAATGTCTTTGAATTTTTAAAGCATTTTAGAACGCTTATTTCCTCATTTTAAGCTTCTCAGAACACTTTATTTCGCATAGGCATACATAGTAAACTTTAGGGTCACTCTGCGTACCCCCTAATTGACCTATAATTATTTCCTGTGGTAGGGTACACTATAACCCTGTAATATAATACGTGGTCCAATTTAAAAATTATAGGTCAATATTAAGGTCCGATACCGTGCCGTTAGTTACATAGAAAAATGTCTTTGAATTTTTAAGCATTTTAGAACGCTTATTTCCTCATTTTAAGCTTCTCAGAACACTTTATTTCGCATAGGCATACATAGTAAAATTTAGGGTCACGCTGTGTACCCCCTAAATGACCTATAATTAATTCCTGTGGTAGGGTACACTATTACCCTGTAATATAATACGTGGTCCAATGTAAAAATTATAGGTCAATATTAAGTTCGATACCGTGCCGTTAGTTAACATTGAAAAATGTCTTCGTATTTCCTTGTTTAATGCACTATTTAAAATATACATAGTGTACCCCCTAATTGACCTATAATTATTTCCTGTGGTAGGGTACACTATTACCCCTGTAATACAATACCTTGTTCAATTTAAATATTATGGGTCAATATTAAGGTTTGATATTGCGCCTTGCGTTAGTTAACCATTGAAAGATCTCTGTGAATTTTTAAAGCATTTTAGAACGCTTATTTCTTCATTTTAAGCTTCTCAGAACACTTTATTTCGCATAGGCATACATAGTAAACTTTAGGGTCACGCTGTGTACCCCCTAATTGACCTATAATTATTTCCTGTGGTAGGGTACACTATTACCCTGTAATATAATAGGTGGTCCAATTAAAAAATTATAGGTCAATATTAAGGTCCGATACCGTGCCGTTAGTTAGCATAGAAAAATGTCTTTGAATTTTAAAAGCATTTTAGAACGCTTATTTCCTCATTTTAAGCTTCTCAGAACACTTTATTTCGCATAGGCATACATAGTAAACTTTAGGGTCACACTGTGTACCCCTAATTGACCTATAATTATTTCCTGTGGTAGGGTACACTATTACCATGTAATATAATACGTGGTCCAATTTAAAAATTATAGGTCAATATTAAGGTCCGATACCGTGCCGTTAGTTAACATAGAAAAGTGTCTTCGTATTTCCTTGTTTTAATGCACAATTTAAAAATATACATAGTGTACCCCCTAATTGACCTATAATTATTTCCTGTGGTAGGGTACACTATTACCCTGTAATATAATACCTGGTCCAATTTAAATATTATGGGTCAATATTAAGGTCTGATATTGCGCCTTGCGCTAGTTAACCATTGAAAGATGTCTTTGAATTTTTAAAGCATTTTAGAACGCTTATTTCTTCATTTTAAGCTTCTCAGAACACTCTATTTCGCATAAGCATACATAGTAAAATTTAGGGTCACGCTGTGTACCCCCTAAATGACCTATAATTATTTCCTGTTTTAGGGTACACTATTACCCTGTAATGTAATACGTGGTCCAATTTAAAATTATAGGTCAATATTAAGGTCCGATACCGTGCCGTTAGTTAACATTGAAAAATGTCTTTGAATTTTTTAAGCATTTTAGAACGCTTATTTCCTCATTTTAAGCTTCTCAGAACACTTTATTTCGCATAGGCATACATAGTAAACTTTAGGGTCACGCTGTGTACCCCCTAATTGACCTATAATTATTTGCTGTGGTAGGATACACTATAACCCTGTAATATAATACGTGTCCAATTTAAAAATTATAGGTCAATATTAAGGTTCGATACCGTGCCGTTAGTTAACATAGAAAAGTGTCTTCGTTTTTCCTTGTTTTAATGCTCTATTTAAAATATACATAGTGTACCCCTAATTGACCTATAATTATTTCCTGTGGTAGGGTACACTATTACCCTGTAATACAATACCTGGTTCAATTTAAATATTATGGGTCAATATTAGGTTTGATATTGCGCCCTTGCGTAGTTAACCATTGAAAGATGTCTTTGAATTTTTAAAGCATTTAGAACGCTTATTTCTTTATTTTAAGCTTCTCAGAACACTTTATTTCGCATAGGCATACATATTAAACTTTAGAGTCACGCTGTGTACCCCCTAATTGACCTATAATTATTTCCATTGGTAGGGTACACTATTACCCTGTAATATATAGGTGGTCAATTTAAAATTATAGGTCAATATTAAGGTCCGATACCGTGCCGGTTAGTTAGCATAGAAAAATGTCTTTGAATTTTAAAGCATTTTAGAACGCTTATTTCCTCATTTTAAGCTTCTCAGAACACTTTATTTCGCATAGGCATACATAGTAAACTTTAGGGTCACTCTGCGTACCCCCTAATTGACCTATAATTATTCCTGTGGTAGGGTACACTATTACCCTGTAATATAATAGGTGGTCCAATTTAAAAATTATAGGTCAATATTAGGTCCGATACGTGCCGTTAGTTAGCATAGAAAAATGTCTTTGAATTTTAAAGCATTTTAGAACGCTTATTTCCTCATTTTAAGCTTCTCAGAACACTTTATTTCGCATAGGCATACATAGTAAACTTTAGGGTCACTCTGCGTACCCCCTAATTGACCTATAATTATTCCTGTGATAGGGTACACTATAACCCTGTAATATAATACGTGGTCCAATTACAAATTATAGGTCAATATTAAGGTCCGATACCGTGCCGTTAGTTAACATAGAAAAGTGTCTTCGTATTTCCTTGTTTTAATGCACTATTTAAAATATAATAGTGTACCCCCTAATTGACCTATAATTATTTCCTGTGGTAGGGTACACTATTACCCTGTAATACAATACCTTGTTCAATTTAAATATAATGGTCAATATTAAGTTTGATATTGCGCCTTGCGTTAGTTAACCATTGAAAGATGTCTTTGAATTTTAAAGCATTTAGAACGCTTATTTTCTTCATTTTAAGCTTCTCAGAACACTTTATTCGCATAGGCATACGTAGTAAACTTTAGGGTCACTCTGCGTACCCCCTAATTGACCTATAATTATTTCTGTGGTAGGGTACACTATAATCCTGTAATATAATACGTGGTCCAATTTACAAATTATAGGTCAATATTAAGGTCCGATACCGTGCCGTTAGTTAACATAGAAAAGTGTCTTCGTATTTCCTTGTTTTAATGGCACTATTTAAAATATACATAGTGTACCCCCTAATTGACCTATAATTATTTCCTGTGGTAGGGTACACTATTACCCTGTAATATAATACCTGGTCCAATTTAAATAATATGGGTCAATATTAAGGTCTGACATTGCGCCTTGCGTTAGTTAACCATTGAAAGATGTCTTTGAATTTTAAAGCATTTTTGAACGCTTATTTCTTCATTTTAAGCATCTCAGAACACTCTATTTCGCATAGGCATACATAGTAAAATTTAGGGTCACGCTGTGTACCCCCTAAATGACCTATAATTATTTCCTGTGGTAGGGGTACACTATTTCCCTGTAATATAATACGTGGTCCAATTTAAAAATAATAGGTCAATATTAAGGTCCGATACCGTGCCGTTAGTTAACATAGAAAATGTCTTTGAATTTTTAAAGCATTTTAGAACGCTTATTTCCTCATTTTAAGCTTCTCAGAACACTTTATTTCGCATAGGCATACATAGTAAACTTTAGGGTCACTCTGTGTACCCCCTAATTGACCTATAATTATTTCCTGTGGTAGGTTACACTATAACCCTGTAATATAATACGTGGTCCAATTTAAAAATTATAGGTCAATATTAAGGTCGATACCGTGCCGTTAGTTGACATAGAAAAAGTGTCTTCGTATTTTCTTGTTTTAATGCACTATTTAAAACATACATAGTGTACCCCCTAATTGTCCTATAATTATTTCCTGTTGTAGGGTACACTATTACCCTGTAATATAATACCTGGTCCAATTGAAATATTATGGTTCCATATTAAGGTCTGATATCGCGCCTTGCGTTAGTTAACCATTGAAAGATGTCTTGAATTTTTAAGCATTTTAGAACGCTTATTTCTTCATTTTAGCTTCTCAGAACACTCTATTTCGCATAGGCATACATAGTAAATTTTAGGGTCATGCTGTGTACCACCTAATTGACCTATTAATTATTTCCTGTGGTAAGGTACACTATTACCCTGTAATATAATACGTGGTACAATTTAAAAATTATAGGTCAGTATAAGGTCCGATACCGTGCCGTAGTTAACATAGAAAAGTGTCTTCGTATTTCCTTGTTTTAATGCACTATTTAAAATATACATAGTGTACCCCCTAATTGACCTATAATTATTTCCTGTGGTAGGGTGCACTATTACCCTGTAATATAATACCTGGTCCAATTTAAATATTATGGGTCAATATTAAGGTCTGATATTGCGCCTTGCGCTAGTTAACCATTGAAAGATGTCTTTGAATTTTTAAAGCATTTTAGAACGCTTATTTCTTCATTTTAAGCTTCTCAGAACACTTTATTTCGCATAGGCATACATAGTAAAATTTAGGGTCACGCTGTGTACCCTAAATGACCTATAATTATTTCCTGTGGTAGGGTACACTATTACCCTGTAATATAATAGGTGGTCCAATTTAAAAATTATAGGTCAATATTAAGGTCCGATACCGTGCCGTTAGTTAGCATAGAAAAATGTCTTTGAATTTTAAAAGCATTTTAGAACGCTTATTTCCTCATTTTAAGCTTCTCAGAACACTTTATTTCGCATAGGCATACATAGTAAACTTTAGGGTCACACTGTGTACCCCCTAATTGACCTATAATTATTTCCTTTGGAAGGGTACACTATTACCCTGTAATATAATACCTGGTCCAATTTAAATATTATGGGTCAATATTAAGGTCTGATATTGCGCCTTGCGTTATTTAACCATTGAAAGATGTCTTTGAATTTTTAAAGCATTTTAGAACGCTTATTTCTTCATTTTAAGCTTCTCAGAACACTCTATTTCCCATAGGCATACATAGTAAAATTTAGGGTCACGCTGTGTACCCCCCTAAATGACCTATAATTATTTCCTGTGGTAGGGTACACTATTACCCTGTAATATAATACGTGGTCCAATTTAAAAATTATAGGTCAATATTAAGTTCCGATACCGTGCCGTTAGTTAACATTGAAAATGTCTTCGTATTTCCTTGTTTTAATGCACTATTTAAAATACACATAGTGTACCCCCTAATTGACCTATAATTATTTCCTGTGGGTAGGGTGCACTATTACCCTGTAATACAATACCTGGTTCAATTTAAATATTATGGGTCAATATTAAGGTTTGATATTGCGCCTTGCGTTAGTTAACCATTGAAAGATGTCTTTGAATTTTTAAAGCATTTTAGAACGCTTATTTCTTCATTTTAAGCTTCACAGAACACTTTATTTCGCATAGGCATACATAGTAAACTTTAGGGTCACGCTGTGTACCCCCTAATTGACCTATAATTATTCCTGTGGTAGGGTACACTATTACCCTGTAATATAATAGGTGGTCCAATTTAAAAATTATAGGTCAATATTAAGGTCCGATACCGTGCCGTTAGTTAGCATAGAAAAATGTCTTTGAATTTTTAAAGCATTTTAGAATGCTTATTTCCTCATTTTAAGCTTCTCAGAACACTTTATTTCGCATAGGCATACATAGTAAACTTTAGGGTCACTCTGCGTACCCCCTAATTGACCTATAATTATTTCCTGTGGTAGGGTACACTATAACCCTGTAATATAATACGTGGTCCATTTAAAAATTATAGGTCAATATTAATTTCCGATACCGTGCCGTTAGTTAACATAGAAAGTGTCTTCGTATTTCCTTGTTTTAATGCACTATTTAAAATATACATAGTGTACCCCCTAATTGACCTATAATTATTTCCTGTGGTAGGGTACACTATTACCCTGTAATATAATACCTATTCCAATTTAAATATTATGGGTCAATATTAAGGTATGATATTGCGCCTGCGCTTAGTTAACCATTGAAGATGTCTTTGAATTTTTAAAGCATTTTGAACGCTTATTTTCTTCATTTAAGCATCTCAGAACACTCTATTTCGCATAGGCATACATAGTAAAATTTAGGGTCACGCTGTGTACCCCCTAAATGACCTATAATTATTTCCTGTGGTAGGGTACATTATTACCCTGTAATATAATACGTGGTCCAATTTAAAATTATAGGTCAATATTAAGGTCCGATACCGTGCCGTTAGTTAACATAGAAAAATGTCTTTGAATTTTTAAAGCATTTTAGAACGCTTATTCCTCATTTTAAGCTTCTCAGAACACTTTATTTCGCATAGGCATACATAGTAAAATTTAGGGTCACGCTGTGTACCCCCTAAATGACCTATAATTAATTCCTGTGGTAGGGTACACTATTACCCTGTAATATAATACGTGGTCCAATGTAAAAATTATAGGTCAATATTAAGTTCCGATACCGTGCCGTTAGTTAACATTGAAAAATGTCTTCGTATTAACTTGTTTTAATGCACTATTTAAAATATACATAGTGTACCCCCTAATTGACCTATAATTATTTCCTGTGGTAGGGTACACTATTACCCTGTAATACAATACCTTGTTCAATTTAAATATTATGGGTCAATATTAAGGTTTGATATTGCGCCTTGCGTTAGTTAACATTGAAAGATGTCTTGAATTTTTAAAGCATTTTAGAACGCTTATTTCTTCATTTTAAGCTTCTCAGAACACTTTATTTCGCATTAGGCATACATAGTAAACTTTAGGGTCACGCTGTGTACCCCTAATTGACCTATAATTATTCCTGTGGTAGGGTACACTATTACCCTGTAATATAATAGGTGGTCCAATTTAAAAATTATAGGTCAATATTAAGGTCCGATACCGTGCCGTTAGTTAGCATAGAAAATGTCTTTGAATTTAAAAGCATTTTAGAACGCTTATTTCCTCATTTTAAGCTTCTCAGAACACTTTATTTCGCATAGGCATACATAGTAAACTTTAGGGTCACTCTGTGTACCCCCTAATTGACCTATAATTATTTCCTGTGGTAGGTTACACTATAACCCTGTAATATAATACGTGGTCCAATTTAAAAATTATAGGTCAATATTAAGGTCCGATACCGTGCCGTTAGTTGACATAGAAAAGTGTCTTCGTATTTTCTTGTTTTAATGCACTATTTAAAACATACATAGTGTACCCCCTAATTGTCCTATAATTATTTCCTGTTGTAGGGTACACTATTACCCTGTAATATAATACCTGGTCCAATTGAAATATTATGGTTCCATATTAAGGTCTGATATCGCGCCTTGCGTTAGTTAACCATTGAAAGATGTCTTTGAATTTTTAAAGCATTTTAGAACGCTTATTTCTTCATTTTAAGCTTCTCAGAACACTCTATTTCGCATAGGCATACATAGTAAATTTTAGGGTCATGCTGTGTACCACCTAATTGACCTATAATTATTTCCTGTGGTAAGGTACACTATTACCCTGTAATATAATACGTGGTACAATTTAAAAATTATAGGTCAGTATTAAGGTCCGATACCGTGCCGTTAGTTAACATAGAAAAGTGTCTTCGTATTTCCTTGTTTTAATGCACTATTTAAAATATACATAGTGTACCCCCTAATTGACCTATAATTATTTCCTGTGGTAGGGTGCACTATTACCCTGTAATATAATACCTGGTCCAATTTAAATATTATGGGTCAATATTAAGGTCTGATATTGCGCCTTGCGCTAGTTAACCATTGAAAGATGTCTTTGAATTTTTAAAGCATTTTAGAACGCTTATTTCTTCATTTTAAGCTTCTCAGAACACTTTATTTCGCATAGGCATACATAGTAAAATTTAGGGTCACGCTGTGTACCCCCTAAATGACCTATAATTATTTCCTGTGGTAGGGTACACTATTACCCTGTAATATAATAGGTGGTCCAATTTAAAAATTATAGGTCAATATTAAGGTCCGATACCGTGCCGTTAGTTAGCATAGAAAAATGTCTTTGAATTTTAAAAGCATTTTAGAACGCTTATTTCCTCATTTTAAGCTTCTCAGAACACTTTATTTCGCATAGGCATACATAGTAAACTTTAGGGTCACACTGTGTACCCCCTAATTGACCTATAATTATTTCCTTTGGAAGGGTACACTATTACCCTGTAATATAATACCTGGTCCAATTTAAATATTATGGGTCAATATTAAGGTCTGATATTGCGCCTTGCGTTATTTAACCATTGAAAGATGTCTTTGAATTTTTAAAGCATTTTAGAACGCTTATTTCTTCATTTTAAGCTTCTCAGAACACTCTATTTCCCATAGGCATACATAGTAAAATTTAGGGTCACGCTGTGTACCCCCTAAATGACCTATAATTATTTCCTGTGGTAGGGTACACTATTACCCTGTAATATAATACGTGGTCCAATTTAAAAATTATAGGTCAATATTAAGTTCCGATACCGTGCCGTTAGTTAACATTGAAAAATGTCTTCGTATTTCCTTGTTTTAATGCACTATTTAAAATACACATAGTGTACCCCCTAATTGACCTATAATTATTTCCTGTGGTAGGGTGCACTATTACCCTGTAATACAATACCTGGTTCAATTTAAATATTATGGGTCAATATTAAGGTTTGATATTGCGCCTTGCGTTAGTTAACCATTGAAAGATGTCTTTGAATTTTTAAAGCATTTTAGAACGCTTATTTCTTCATTTTAAGCTTCACAGAACACTTTATTTCGCATAGGCATACATAGTAAACTTTAGGGTCACGCTGTGTACCCCCTAATTGACCTATAATTATTTCCTGTGGTAGGGTACACTATTACCCTGTAATATAATAGGTGGTCCAATTTAAAAATTATAGGTCAATATTAAGGTCCGATACCGTGCCGTTAGTTAGCATAGAAAAATGTCTTTGAATTTTTAAAGCATTTTAGAATGCTTATTTCCTCATTTTAAGCTTCTCAGAACACTTTATTTCGCATAGGCATACATAGTAAACTTTAGGGTCACTCTGCGTACCCCCTAATTGACCTATAATTATTTCCTGTGGTAGGGTACACTATAACCCTGTAATATAATACGTGGTCCAATTTAAAAATTATAGGTCAATATTAATTTCCGATACCGTGCCGTTAGTTAACATAGAAAAGTGTCTTCGTATTTCCTTGTTTTAATGCACTATTTAAAATATACATAGTGTACCCCCTAATTGACCTATAATTATTTCCTGTGGTAGGGTACACTATTACCCTGTAATATAATACCTATTCCAATTTAAATATTATGGGTCAATATTAAGGTATGATATTGCGCCTTGCGTTAGTTAACCATTGAAAGATGTCTTTGAATTTTTAAAGCATTTTTGAACGCTTATTTCTTCATTTTAAGCATCTCAGAACACTCTATTTCGCATAGGCATACATAGTAAAATTTAGGGTCACGCTGTGTACCCCCTAAATGACCTATAATTATTTCCTGTGGTAGGGTACATTATTACCCTGTAATATAATACGTGGTCCAATTTAAAAATTATAGGTCAATATTAAGGTCCGATACCGTGCCGTTAGTTAACATAGAAAAATGTCTTTGAATTTTTAAAGCATTTTAGAACGCTTATTTCCTCATTTTAAGCTTCTCAGAACACTTTATTTCGCATAGGCATACATAGTAAAATTTAGGGTCACGCTGTGTACCCCCTAAATGACCTATAATTAATTCCTGTGGTAGGGTACACTATTACCCTGTAATATAATACGTGGTCCAATGTAAAAATTATAGGTCAATATTAAGTTCCGATACCGTGCCGTTAGTTAACATTGAAAAATGTCTTCGTATTAACTTGTTTTAATGCACTATTTAAAATATACATAGTGTACCCCCTAATTGACCTATAATTATTTCCTGTGGTAGGGTACACTATTACCCTGTAATACAATACCTTGTTCAATTTAAATATTATGGGTCAATATTAAGGTTTGATATTGCGCCTTGCGTTAGTTAACCATTGAAAGATGTCTTTGAATTTTTAAAGCATTTTAGAACGCTTATTTCTTCATTTTAAGCTTCTCAGAACACTTTATTTCGCATAGGCATACATAGTAAACTTTAGGGTCACGCTGTGTACCCCCTAATTGACCTATAATTATTTCCTGTGGTAGGGTACACTATTACCCTGTAATATAATAGGTGGTCCAATTTAAAAATTATAGGTCAATATTAAGGTCCGATACCGTGCCGTTAGTTAGCATAGAAAAATGTCTTTGAATTTTAAAAGCATTTTAGAACGCTTATTTCCTCATTTTAAGCTTCTCAGAACACTTTATTTCGCATAGGCATACATAGTAAACTTTAGGGTCACACTGTGTACCCCCTAATGGACCTATAATTATTTCCTGTGGTAGGGTACACTATTACCCTGTAATATAATACGTGGTCAAATTTAAAAATTATGGGTCAATATTAAGGTCCGATACCGTGCCGTTAGTTAACATAGAAAAGTGTCTTCGTATTTCCTTGTTTTAATGCACAATTTAAAATATACATAGTGTACCCCCTAAATGACCTATAATTATTTCCTGTGGTAGGGTACACTATTACCCTGTAATACAATACCTTGTTCAATTTAAATATTATGGGTCAATATTAAGGTTTGATATTGCGCCTTGCGTTAGTTAACCATTGAAAGATGTCTTTGAATTTTTAAAGCATTTTAGAACGCTTATTTCTTCATTTTAAGCTTCTCAGAACACTTTATTTCGCATAGGCATACATAGTAAACTTTAGGGTCACGCTGTGTACCCCCTAATTGACCTATAATTATTTCCTGTGGTAGGGTACACTATTACCCTGTAATATAATAGGTGGTCCAATTAAAAAATTATAGGTCAATATTAAGGTCCGATACCGTGCCGTTAGTTAGCATAGAAAAATGTCTTTGAATTTTAAAAGCATTTTAGAACGCTTATTTCCTCATTTTAAGCTTCTCAGAACACTTTATTTCGCATAGGCATACATAGTAAACTTTAGGGTCACACTGTGTACCCCCTAATTGACCTATAATTATTTCCTGTGGTAGGGTACACTATTACCCTGTAATATAATACGTGGTCCAATTTAAAAATTATGGGTCAATATTAAGGTCCGATACCGTGCCGTTAGTTAACATAGAAAAGTGTCTTCGTATTTCCTTGTTTTAATGCACAATTTAAAATATACATAGTGTACCCCCTAATTGACCTATAATTATTTCCTGTGGTAGGGTACACTATTACCCTGTAATATAATACGTGGTCCAATTTACAAATTATAGGTCAATATTAAGGTCCGATACCGTGCCGTTAGTTAACATAGAAAAGTGTCTTCGTATTTCCTTGTTTTAATGCACTATTTAAAATATAAATAGTGTACCCCCTAATTGACCTATAATTATTTCCTGTGGTAGGGTACACTATTACCCTGTAATATAATAGGTGGTCCAATTTAAAAATTATAGGTCAATATTAAGGTCCGATACCGTGCCGTTAGTTAGCATAGAAAAATGTCTTTGAATTTTTAAAGCATTTTAGAACGCTTATTTCCTCATTTTAAGCTTCTCAGAACACTTTATTTCGCATAGGCATACATAGTAAACTTTAGGGTCACTCTGCGTACCCCCTAATTGACCTATAATTATTTCCTGTGGTAGGGTACACTATAATCCTGTAATATAATACGTGGTCCAATTTACAAATTATAGGTCAATATTAAGGTCCGATACCGTGCCGTTAGTTAACATAGAAAAGTGTCTTCGTATTTCCTTGTTTTAATGCACTATTTAAAATATACATAGTGTACCCCCTAATTGACCTATAATTATTTCCTGTGGTAGGGTACACTATTACCCTGTAATATAATACCTGGTCCAATTTAAATAATATGGGTCAATATTAAGGTCTGACATTGCGCCTTGCGTTAGTTAACCATTGAAAGATGTCTTTGAATTTTTAAAGCATTTTTGAACGCTTATTTCTTCATTTTAAGCATCTCAGAACACTCTATTTCGCATAGGCATACATAGTAAAATTTAGGGTCACGCTGTGTACCCCCTAAATGACCTATAATTATTTCCTGTGGTAGGGTACACTATTTCCCTGTAATATAATACGTGGTCCAATTTAAAAATAATAGGTCAATATTAAGGTCCGATACCGTGCCGTTAGTTAACATAGAAAATGTCTTTGAATTTTTAAAGCATTTTAGAACGCTTATTTCCTCATTTTAAGCTTCTCAGAACACTTTATTTCGCATAGGCATACATAGTAAACTTTAGGGTCACTCTGTGTACCCCCTAATTGACCTATAATTATTTCCTGTGGTAGGTTACACTATAACCCTGTAATATAATACGTGGTCCAATTTAAAAATTATAGGTCAATATTAAGGTCCGATACCGTGCCGTTAGTTGACATAGAAAAGTGTCTTCGTATTTTCTTGTTTTAATGCACTATTTAAAACATACATAGTGTACCCCCTAATTGTCCTATAATTATTTCCTGTTGTAGGGTACACTATTACCCTGTAATATAATACCTGGTCCAATTGAAATATTATGGTTCCATATTAAGGTCTGATATCGCGCCTTGCGTTAGTTAACCATTGAAAGATGTCTTTGAATTTTTAAAGCATTTTAGAACGCTTATTTCTTCATTTTAAGCTTCTCAGAACACTCTATTTCGCATAGGCATACATAGTAAATTTTAGGGTCATGCTGTGTACCACCTAATTGACCTATAATTATTTCCTGTGGTAAGGTACACTATTACCCTGTAATATAATACGTGGTACAATTTAAAAATTATAGGTCAGTATTAAGGTCCGATACCGTGCCGTTAGTTAACATAGAAAAGTGTCTTCGTATTTCCTTGTTTTAATGCACTATTTAAAATATACATAGTGTACCCCCTAATTGACCTATAATTATTTCCTGTGGTAGGGTGCACTATTACCCTGTAATATAATACCTGGTCCAATTTAAATATTATGGGTCAATATTAAGGTCTGATATTGCGCCTTGCGCTAGTTAACCATTGAAAGATGTCTTTGAATTTTTAAAGCATTTTAGAACGCTTATTTCTTCATTTTAAGCTTCTCAGAACACTTTATTTCGCATAGGCATACATAGTAAAATTTAGGGTCACGCTGTGTACCCCCTAAATGACCTATAATTATTTCCTGTGGTAGGGTACACTATTACCCTGTAATATAATAGGTGGTCCAATTTAAAAATTATAGGTCAATATTAAGGTCCGATACCGTGCCGTTAGTTAGCATAGAAAAATGTCTTTGAATTTTAAAAGCATTTTAGAACGCTTATTTCCTCATTTTAAGCTTCTCAGAACACTTTATTTCGCATAGGCATACATAGTAAACTTTAGGGTCACACTGTGTACCCCCTAATTGACCTATAATTATTTCCTTTGGAAGGGTACACTATTACCCTGTAATATAATACCTGGTCCAATTTAAATATTATGGGTCAATATTAAGGTCTGATATTGCGCCTTGCGTTATTTAACCATTGAAAGATGTCTTTGAATTTTTAAAGCATTTTAGAACGCTTATTTCTTCATTTTAAGCTTCTCAGAACACTCTATTTCCCATAGGCATACATAGTAAAATTTAGGGTCACGCTGTGTACCCCCTAAATGACCTATAATTATTTCCTGTGGTAGGGTACACTATTACCCTGTAATATAATACGTGGTCCAATTTAAAAATTATAGGTCAATATTAAGTTCCGATACCGTGCCGTTAGTTAACATTGAAAAATGTCTTCGTATTTCCTTGTTTTAATGCACTATTTAAAATACACATAGTGTACCCCCTAATTGACCTATAATTATTTCCTGTGGTAGGGTGCACTATTACCCTGTAATACAATACCTGGTTCAATTTAAATATTATGGGTCAATATTAAGGTTTGATATTGCGCCTTGCGTTAGTTAACCATTGAAAGATGTCTTTGAATTTTTAAAGCATTTTAGAACGCTTATTTCTTCATTTTAAGCTTCACAGAACACTTTATTTCGCATAGGCATACATAGTAAACTTTAGGGTCACGCTGTGTACCCCCTAATTGACCTATAATTATTTCCTGTGGTAGGGTACACTATTACCCTGTAATATAATAGGTGGTCCAATTTAAAAATTATAGGTCAATATTAAGGTCCGATACCGTGCCGTTAGTTAGCATAGAAAAATGTCTTTGAATTTTTAAAGCATTTTAGAATGCTTATTTCCTCATTTTAAGCTTCTCAGAACACTTTATTTCGCATAGGCATACATAGTAAACTTTAGGGTCACTCTGCGTACCCCCTAATTGACCTATAATTATTTCCTGTGGTAGGGTACACTATAACCCTGTAATATAATACGTGGTCCAATTTAAAAATTATAGGTCAATATTAATTTCCGATACCGTGCCGTTAGTTAACATAGAAAAGTGTCTTCGTATTTCCTTGTTTTAATGCACTATTTAAAATATACATAGTGTACCCCCTAATTGACCTATAATTATTTCCTGTGGTAGGGTACACTATTACCCTGTAATATAATACCTATTCCAATTTAAATATTATGGGTCAATATTAAGGTATGATATTGCGCCTTGCGTTAGTTAACCATTGAAAGATGTCTTTGAATTTTTAAAGCATTTTTGAACGCTTATTTCTTCATTTTAAGCATCTCAGAACACTCTATTTCGCATAGGCATACATAGTAAAATTTAGGGTCACGCTGTGTACCCCCTAAATGACCTATAATTATTTCCTGTGGTAGGGTACATTATTACCCTGTAATATAATACGTGGTCCAATTTAAAAATTATAGGTCAATATTAAGGTCCGATACCGTGCCGTTAGTTAACATAGAAAAATGTCTTTGAATTTTTAAAGCATTTTAGAACGCTTATTTCCTCATTTTAAGCTTCTCAGAACACTTTATTTCGCATAGGCATACATAGTAAAATTTAGGGTCACGCTGTGTACCCCCTAAATGACCTATAATTAATTCCTGTGGTAGGGTACACTATTACCCTGTAATATAATACGTGGTCCAATGTAAAAATTATAGGTCAATATTAAGTTCCGATACCGTGCCGTTAGTTAACATTGAAAAATGTCTTCGTATTAACTTGTTTTAATGCACTATTTAAAATATACATAGTGTACCCCCTAATTGACCTATAATTATTTCCTGTGGTAGGGTACACTATTACCCTGTAATACAATACCTTGTTCAATTTAAATATTATGGGTCAATATTAAGGTTTGATATTGCGCCTTGCGTTAGTTAACCATTGAAAGATGTCTTTGAATTTTTAAAGCATTTTAGAACGCTTATTTCTTCATTTTAAGCTTCTCAGAACACTTTATTTCGCATAGGCATACATAGTAAACTTTAGGGTCACGCTGTGTACCCCCTAATTGACCTATAATTATTTCCTGTGGTAGGGTACACTATTACCCTGTAATATAATAGGTGGTCCAATTTAAAAATTATAGGTCAATATTAAGGTCCGATACCGTGCCGTTAGTTAGCATAGAAAAATGTCTTTGAATTTTAAAAGCATTTTAGAACGCTTATTTCCTCATTTTAAGCTTCTCAGAACACTTTATTTCGCATAGGCATACATAGTAAACTTTAGGGTCACACTGTGTACCCCCTAATTGACCTATAATTATTTCCTGTGGTAGGGTACACTATTACCCTGTAATATAATACGTGGTCAAATTTAAAAATTATGGGTCAATATTAAGGTCCGATACCGTGCCGTTAGTTAACATAGAAAAGTGTCTTCGTATTTCCTTGTTTTAATGCACAATTTAAAATATACATAGTGTACCCCCTAAATGACCTATAATTATTTCCTGTGGTAGGGTACACTATTACCCTGTAATACAATACCTTGTTCAATTTAAATATTATGGGTCAATATTAAGGTTTGATATTGCGCCTTGCGTTAGTTAACCATTGAAAGATGTCTTTGAATTTTTAAAGCATTTTAGAACGCTTATTTCTTCATTTTAAGCTTCTCAGAACACTTTATTTCGCATAGGCATACATAGTAAACTTTAGGGTCACGCTGTGTACCCCCTAATTGACCTATAATTATTTCCTGTGGTAGGGTACACTATTACCCTGTAATATAATAGGTGGTCCAATTAAAAAATTATAGGTCAATATTAAGGTCCGATACCGTGCCGTTAGTTAGCATAGAAAAATGTCTTTGAATTTTAAAAGCATTTTAGAACGCTTATTTCCTCATTTTAAGCTTCTCAGAACACTTTATTTCGCATAGGCATACATAGTAAACTTTAGGGTCACACTGTGTACCCCCTAATTGACCTATAATTATTTCCTGTGGTAGGGTACACTATTACCCTGTAATATAATACGTGGTCCAATTTAAAAATTATGGGTCAATATTAAGGTCCGATACCGTGCCGTTAGTTAACATAGAAAAGTGTCTTCGTATTTCCTTGTTTTAATGCACAATTTAAAATATACATAGTGTACCCCCTAATTGACCTATAATTATTTCCTGTGGTAGGGTACACTATTACCCTGTAATATAATACCTGGTCCAATTTAAATATTATGGGTCAATATTAAGGTCTGATATTGCGCCTTGCGCTAGTTAACCATTGAAAGATGTCTTTGAATTTTTAAAGCATTTTAGAACGCTTATTTCTTCATTTTAAGCTTCTCAGAACACTCTATTTCGCATAAGCATACATAGTAAAATTTAGGGTCACGCTGTGTACCCCCTAAATGACCTATAATTATTTCCTGTGGTAGGGCACACTATTACCCTGTAATATAATACGTGGTCCAATTTAAAAATTATAGGTCAATATTAAGTTCCGATACCGTGCCGTTAGTTAACATTGAAAAATGTCTTCGTATTTCCTTGTTTTAATGCACTATTTAAAATACACATAGTGTACCCCCTAATTGACCTATAATTATTTCCTGTGGTAGGGTACACTATTACCCTGTAATACAATACCTGGTTCAATTTAAATATTATGGGTCAATATTAAGGTTTGATATTGCGCCTTGCGTTAGTTAACCATTGAAAGATGTCTTTGAATTTTTAAAGCATTTTAGAACGCTTATTTCTTCATTTTAAGCTTCTCAGGACACTTTATTTCGCACAGGCATACATAGTAAACTTTAGGGTCACGCTGTGTACCCCCTAATTGACCTATAATTATTTCCTGTGGTAGGGTACACTATTACCCTGTAATATAATAGGTGGTCCAATTTAAAAATTATAGGTCAATATTAAGGTCCGATACCGTGCCGTTAGTTAGCATAGAAAAATGTCTTTGAATTTTTAAAGCATTTTAGAACGCTTATTTCCTCATTTTAAGCTTCTCAGAACACTTTATTTCGCATAGGCATACATAGTAAACTTTAGGGTCACTCTGCGTACCCCCTAATTGACCTATAATTATTTCCTGTGGTAGGGTACACTATAACCCTGTAATATAATACGTGGTCCAATTTAAAAATTATAGGTCAATATTAATTTCCGATACCGTGCCGTTAGTTAACATAGAAAAGTGTCTTCGTATTTCCTTGTTTTAATGCACTATTTAAAATATACATAGTGTACCCCCTAATTGACCTATAATTATTTCCTGTGGTAGGGTACACTATTACCCTGTAATACAATACCTGGTTCAATTTAAATATTATGGGTCAATATTAAGGTTTGATATTGCGCCTTGCGTTAGTTAACCATTGAAAGATGTCTTTGAATTTTTAAAGCATTTTAGAACGCTTATTTCTTCATTTTAAGCTTCTCAGAACACTTTATTTCGCATAGGCATACATAGTAAACTTTAGGGTCACGCTGTGTACCCCCTAATTGACCTATAATTATTTCCTGTGGTAGGGTACACTATTACCCTGTAATATAATAGGTGGTCCAATTTAAAAATTATAGGTCAATATTAAGGTCCGATACCGTGCCGTTAGTTAGCATAGAAAAATGTCTTTGAATTTTAAAAGCATTTTAGAACGCTTATTTCCTCATTTTAAGCTTCTCAGAACACTTTATTTCGCATAGGCATACATAGTAAACTTTAGGGTCACACTGTGTACCCCCTAATTGACCTATAATTATTTCCTGTGGTAGGGTACACTATTACCCTGTAATATAATACGTGGTCCAATTTAAAAATTATGGGTCAATATTAAGGTCCGATACCGTGCCGTTAGTTAACATAGAAAAGTGTCTTCGTATTTCCTTGTTTTAATGCACAATTTAAAATATACATAGTGTACCCCCTAAATGACCTATAATTATTTCCTGTGGTAGGGTACACTATTACCCTGTAATACAATACCTTGTTCAATTTAAATATTATGGGTCAATATTAAGGTTTGATATTGCGCCTTGCGTTAGTTAACCATTGAAAGATGTCTTTGAATTTTTAAAGCATTTTAGAACGCTTATTTCTTCATTTTAAGCTTCTCAGAACACTTTATTTCGCATAGGCATACATTGTAAACTTTAGGGTCACGCTGTGTACCCCCTAATAGACCTATAATTATTTCCTGTGGTAGGGTACACTATTACCCTGTAATATAATAGGTGGTCCAATTAAAAAATTATAGGTCAATATTAAGGTCCGATACCGTGCCGTTAGTTAGCATAGAAAAATGTCTTTGAATTTTAAAAGCATTTTAGAACGCTTATTTCCTCATTTTAAGCTTCTCAGAACACTTTATTTCGCATAGGCATACATAGTAAACTTTAGGGTCACACTGTGTACCCCCTAATTGACCTATAATTATTTCCTGTGGTAGGGTACACTATTACCCTGTAATATAATACGTGGTCCAATTTAAAAATTATGGGTCAATATTAAGGTCCGATACCGTGCCGTTAGTTAACATAGAAAAGTGTCTTCGTATTTCCTTGTTTTATTGCACAATTTAAAATATACATAGTGTACCCCCTAATTGACCTATAATTATTTCCTGTGGTAGGGTACACTATTACCCTGTAATATAATACCTGGTCCAATTTAAATATTATGGGTCAATATTAAGGTCTGATATTGCGCCTTGCGCTAGTTAACCATTGAAAGATGTCTTTGAATTTTTAAAGCATTTTAGAACGCTTATTTCTTCATTTTAAGCTTCTCAGAATACTCTATTTCGCATAAGCATACATAGTAAAATTTAGGGTCACGCTGTGTACCCCCTAAATGACCTATAAATATTTCCTGTGGTAGGGTACACTATTACCCTGTAATATAATACGTGGTCCAATTTAAAAATTATAGGTCAATATTAAGGTCCGATACCGTGCCGTTAGTTAGCATAGAAAAATGTCTTTGAATTTTTAAAGCATTTTAGAACGCTTATTTCCTCATTTTAAGCTTCTCAGAACACTTTATTTCGCATAGGCATACATAGTAAACTTTAGGGTCACTCTGCGTACCCCCTAATTGACCTATAATTATTTCCTGTGGTAGGGTACACTATAACCCTGTAATATAATACGTGGTCCAATTTAAAAATTATAGGTCAATATTAAGGTCCGATACCGTGCCGTTAGTTAACATAGAAAAGTGTCTTCGTATTTCCTTGTTTTAATGCACTATTTAAAATATACATAGTTTACCCCCTAATTGACCTATAATTATTTCCTGTGGAAGGGTACACTATTACCCTGTAATATAATACCTGGTCCAATTTAAATATTATGGGTCAATATTAAGGTCTGATATTGCGCCTTGCGTTAGTTAACCATTGAAAGATGTCTTTGAATTTTTAAAGCATTTTAGAACTCTTATTTCTTCATTTTAAGCATCTCAGAACACTCTATTTCGCATAGGCATACATAGTAAAATTTAGGGTCACGCTGTGTACCCCCTAAATGACCTATAATTATTTCCTGTGGTAGGGTACATTATTACCCTGTAATATAATACGTGGTCCAATTTAAAAATTATAGGTCAATATTAAGGTCCGATACCGTGCCGTTAGTTAGCATAGAAAAATGTCATTGAATTTTAAAAGCATTTTAGAACGCTTATTTCCTCATTTTAAGCTTCTCAGAACACTTTATTTCGCATAGGCATACATAGTAAACTTTAGGGTCACACTGTGTACCCCCTAATTGACCTATAATTATTTCCTGTGGTAGGGTACACTATTACCCTGTGATATAATACGTGGTCCAATTTAAAAATTATAATTCAATATTAAGGTCCGATACCGTGCCGTTAGTTAACATAGAAAAGTGTCTTCGTATTTCCTTGTTTTAATGCACTATTTAAAATATACATAGTGTACCCCCTAATTGACCTATAATTATTTCCTGTGGAAGGGTACACTATTACCCTGTAATATAATACCTGGACCAATTTAAATATTACGGGTCAATATTAAGGTCTGATATTGCGCCTTGCGTTAGTTAACCATTGAAAGATGTCTTTGAATTTTTAAAGCATTTTAGAACGCTTATTTCTTCATTTTAAGCATCTCAGAACACTCTATTTCGCATAGGCATACATAGTAAAATTTAGGGTCACGCTGTGTACCCCCTAAATGACCTATAATTATTTCCTGTGGTAGGGTACATTATTACCCTGTAATATAATACGTGGTCCAATTTAAAAATTATAGGTCAATATTAAGGTCCGATACCGTGCCGTTAGTTAGCATAGAAAAATGTCATTGAATTTTAAAAGCATTTTAGAACGCTTATTTCCTCATTTTAAGCTTCTCAGAACACTTTATTTCGCATAGGCATACATAGTAAACTTTAGGGTCACTCTGCGTACCCCCTAATTGACCTATAATTATTTCCTGTGGTAGGGTACACTATAACCCTGTAATAAAATACGTGGTCCAATGTAAAAATTATAGGTCAATATTAAGTTCCGATACCGTGCCGTTAGTTAACATTGAAAAATGTCTTCGTATTTCCTTGTTTTAATGCACTATTTAAAATATACATAGTGTACCCCCTAATTGACCTATAATTATTTCCTGTGGTAGGGTACACTATTACCCTGTAATACAATACCTTGTTCAATTTAAATATTATGGGTCAATATTAAGGTTTGATATTGCGCCTTGCGTTAGTTAACCATTGAAAGATGTCTTTGAATTTTTAAAGCATTTTAGAACGCTTATTTCTTCATTTTAAGCTTCTCAGAACACTTTATTTCGCATAGGCATACATAGTAAACTTTAGGGTCACGCTGTGTACCCCCTAATTGACCTATAATTATTTCCTGTGGTAGGGTACACTATTACCCTGTAATATAATAGGTGGTCCAATTTAAAAATTATAGGTCAATATTAAGGTCCGATACCGTGCCGTTAGTTAGCATAGAAAAATGTCTTTGAATTTTAAAAGCATTTTAGAACGCTTATTTCCTCATTTTAAGCTTCTCAGAACACTTTACTTCGCATAGGCATACATAGTAAACTTTAGGGTCACACTGTGTACCCCCTAATTGACCTATAATTATTTCCTGTGGTAGGGTACACTATTACCCTGTAATATAATACGTGGTCCAATTTAAAAATTATGGGTCAATATTAAGGTCCGATACCGTGCCGTTAGTTAACATAGAAAAGTGTCTTCGTATTTCCTTGTTTTAATGCACAATTTAAAATATACATAGTGTACCCCCTAATTGACCTATAATTATTTCCTGTGGTAGAGTACACTATTACCCTGTAATATAATACCTGGTCCAATTTAAATATTATGGGTCAATATTAAGGTCTGATATTGCGCCTTGCGCTAGTTAACCATTGAAAGATGTCTTTGAATTTTTAAAGCATTTTAGAACGCTTATTTCTTCATTTTAAGCTTCTCAGAACACTCTATTTCGCATAAGCATACATAGTAAAATTTAGGGTCACGCTGTGTACCCCCTAAATGACCTATAATTAATTCCTGTGGTAGGGTACACTATTACCCTGTAATATAATACGTGGTCCAATGTAAAAATTATAGGTCAATATTAAGTTCCGATACCGTGCCGTTAGTTAACATTGAAAAATGTCTTCGTATTTCCTTGTTTTAATGCACTATTTAAAATATACATAGTGTACCCCCTAATTGACCTATAATTATTTCCTGTGGTAGGGTACACTATTACCCTGTAATACAATACCTTGTTCAATTTAAATATTATGGGTCAATATTAAGGTTTGATATTGCGCCTTGCGTTAGTTAACCATTGAAAGATGTCTTTGAATTTTTAAAGCATTTTAGAACGCTTATTTCTTCATTTTAAGCTTCTCAGAACACTTTATTTCGCATAGGCATACATAGTAAACTTTAGGGTCACGCTGTGTACCCTCTAATTGACCTATAATTATTTCCTGTGGTAGGGTACACTATTACCCTGTAATATAATAGGTGGTCCAATTTAAAAATTATAGGTCAATATTAAGGTCCGATACCGTGCCGTTAGTTAGCATAGAAAAATGTCTTTGAATTTTAAAAGCATTTTAGAACGCTTATTTCCTCATTTTAAGCTTCTCAGAACACTTTATTTCGCATAGGCATACATAGTAAACTTTAGGGTCATACTGTGAACTCCCTAATTGACCTATAATTATTTCCTGTGGTAGGGTACACTATTACCCTGTAATATAATACGTGGTCCAATTTAAAAATTATGGGTCAATATTAAGGTCCGATACCGTGCCGTTAGTTAACATAGAAAAGTGTCTTCGTATTTCCTTGTTTTAATGCACAATTTAAAATATACATAGTGTACCCCCTAATTGACCTATAATTATTTCCTGTGGTAGGGTACACTATTACCCTGTAATATAATACCTGGTCCAATTTAAATATTATGGGTCAATATTAAGGTCTGATATTGCGCCTTGGGCTAGTTAACCATTGAAAGATGTCTTTGAATTTTTAAAGCATTTTTGAACGCTTATTTCTTCATTTTAAGCATCTCAGAACACTCTATTTCGCATAGGCATACATAGTAAAATTTAGGGTCACACTGTGTACCCCCTAAATGACCTATAATTATTTCCTGTGGTAGGGTACATTATTACCCTGTAATATAATACGTGGTCCAATTTAAAAATTATAGGTCAATATTAAGGTCCGATACCGTGCCGTTAGTTAACATAGAAAAATGTCTTTGAATTTTTAAAGCATTTTAGAACGCTTATTTCCTCATTTTAAGCTTCTCAGAACAATTTATTTCGCATAGGCATACATAGTAAAATTTAGGGTCACGCTGTGTACCCCCTAAATGACCTATAATTAATTCCTGTGGTAGGGTACACTATTACCCTGTAATATAATACGTGGTCCAATGTAAAAATTATAGGTCAATATTAAGTTCCGATACCGTGCCGTTAGTTAACATTGAAAAATGTCTTCGTATTTCCTTGTTTTAATGCACTATTTAAAATATACATAGTGTACCCCCTAATTGACCTATAATTATTTCCTGTAGTAGGGTACACTATTACCCTGTAATACAATACCTTGTTCAATTTAAATATTATGGGTCAATATTAAGGTTTGATATTGCGCCTTGCGTTAGTTAACCATTGAAAGATGTCTTTGAATTTTTAAAGCATTTTAGAACGCTTATTTCTTCATTTTAAGCTTCTCAGAACACTTTATTTCGCATAGGCATACATAGTAAACTTTAGGGTCACGCTGTGTACCCCCTAATTGACCTATAATTATTTCCTGTGGTAGGGTACACTATTACCCTGTAATATAATAGGTGGTCCAATTTAAAAATTATAGGTCAATATTAAGGTCCGATACCGTGCCGTTAGTTAGCATAGAAAAATGTCTTTGAATTTTAAAAGCATTTTAGAACGCTTATTTCCTCATTTTAAGCTTCTCAGAACACTTTATTTCGCATAGGCATACATAGTAAACTTTAGGGTCACACTGTGTACCCCCTAATTGACCTATAATTATTTCCTGTGTTAGGGTACACTATTACCCTGTAATATAATACGTGGTCCAATTTAAAAATTATGGGTCAATATTAAGGTCCGATACCGTGCCGTTAGTTAACATAGAAAAGTGTCTTCGTATTTCCTTGTTTTAATGCACAATTTAAAATATACATAGTGTACCCCCTAATTGACCTATAATTATTTCCTGTGGTAGAGTACACTATTACCCTGTAATATAATACCTGGTCCAATTTAAATATTATGGGTCAATATTAAGGTCTGATATTGCGCCTTGCGCTAGTTAACCATTGAAAGATGTCTTTGAATTTTTAAAGCATTTTAGAACGCTTATTTCTTCATTTTAAGCTTCTCAGAACACTCTATTTCGCATAAGCATACATAGTAAAATTTAGGGTCACGCTGTGTACCCCCTAATTGACCTATAAATATTTCCTGTGGTAGGGTACACTATTACCCTGTAATATAATACGTGGTCCAATTTAAAAATTATAGGTCAATATTAAGGTCCGATACCGTGCCGTTAGTTAGCATAGAAAAATGTCTTTGAATTTTTAAAGCATTTTAGAACGCTTATTTCCTCATTTTAAGCTTCTCAGAACACTTTATTTCGCATAGGCATACATAGTAAACTTTAGGGTCACTCTGCGTACCCCCTAATTGACCTATAATTATTTCCTGTGGTAGGGTACACTATAACCCTGTAATATAATACGTGGTCCAATTTAAAAATTATAGGTCAATATTAAGGTCCGATACCGTGCCGTTAGTTAACATAGAAAAGTGTCTTCGTATTTCCTTGTTTTAATGCACTATTTAAAATATACATAGTGTACCCCCTAATTGACCTATAATTATTTCCTGTGGAAGGGTACACTATTACCCTGTAATATAATACCTGGTCCAATTTAAATATTATGGGTCAATATTAAGGTCTGATATTGCGCCTTGCGTTAGTTAACCATTGAAAGATGTCTTTGAATTTTTAAAGCATTTTAGAACGCTTATTTCTTCATTTTAAGCATCTCAGAACACTCTATTTCGCATAGGCATACATAGTAAAATTTAGGGTCACGCTGTGTACCCCCTAAATGACCTATAATTATTTCCTGTGGTAGGGTACATTATTACCCTGTAATATAATACGTGGTCCAATTTAAAAATTATAGGTCAATATTAAGGTCCGATACCGTGCCGTTAGTTAACATAGAAAAATGTCTTTGAATTTTTAAAGCATTTTAGAACGCTTATTTCCTCATTTTAAGCTTCTCAGAACACTTTATTTCGCATAGGCATACATAGTAAAATTTAGGGTCACGCTGTGTACCCCCTAAATGACCTATAATTAATTCCTGTGGTAGGGTACACTATTACCCTGTACTATAATACGTGGTCCAATGTAAAAATTATAGGTCAATATTAAGTTCCGATACCGTGCCGTTAGTTAACATTGAAAAATGTCTTCGTATTTCCTTGTTTTAATGCACTATTTAAAATATACATAGTGTACCCCCTAATTGACCTATAATTATTTCCTGTGGTAGGGTACACTATTACCCTGTAATACAATACCTGGTCCAATTTAAATATTATGGGTCAATATTAAGGTTTGATATTGCGCCTTGCGTTAGTTAACCATTGAAAGATGTCTTTGAATTTTTAAAGCATTTTAGAACGCTTATTTCTTCATTTTAAGCTTCTCAGAACACTTTATTTCGCATAGGCATACATAGTAAACTTTAGGGTCACGCTGTGTACCCCCTAATTGACCTATAATTATTTCCTTTGGTAGGGTACACTATTACCCTGTAATATAATAGGTGGTCCAATTTAAAAATTATAGGTCAATATTAAGGTCCGATACCGTGCCGTTAGTTAGCATAGAAAAATGTCTTTGAATTTTAAAAGCATTTTAGAACGCTTATTTCCTCATTTTAAGCTTCTCAGAACACTTTATTTCGCATAGGCATACATAGTAAACTTTAGGGTCACACTGTGTACCCCCTAATTGACCTATAATTATTTCCTGTGGTAGGGTACACTATTACCCTGTAATATAATACGAGGTCCAATTTAAAAATTATGGGTCAATATTAAGGTCCGATACCGTGCCGTTAGTTAACATAGAAAAGTGTCTTCGTATTTCCTTGTTTTAATGCACAATTTAAAATATACATAGTGTACCTCCTAATTGACCTATAATTATTTCCTGTGGTAGGGTACACTATTACCCTGTAATATAATACCTGGTCCAATTTAAATATTATGGGTCAATATTAAGGTCTGATATTGCGCCTTGCGCTAGTTAACCATTGAAAGATGTCTTTGAATTTTTAAAGCATTTTAGAACGCTTATTTCTTCATTTTAAGCTTCTCAGAACACTCTATTTCGCATAAGCATACATAGTAAAATTTAGGGTCACGCTGTGTACCCCCTAAATGACCTATAAATATTTCCTGTGGTAGGGTACACTATTACCCTGTAATATAATACGTGGTCCAATTTAAAAATTATAGGTCAATATTAAGGTCCGATACCGTGCCGTTAGTTAGCATAGAAAAATGTCTTTGAATTTTTAAAGCATTTTAGAACGCTTATTTCCTCATTTTAAGCTTCTCAGAACACTTTATTTCGCATAGGCATACATAGTAAACTTTAGGGTCACTCTGCGTACCCCCTAATTGACCTATAATTATTTCCTGTGGTAGGGTACACTATAACCCTGTAATATAATACGTGGTCCAATTTAAAAATTATAGGTCAATATTAAGGTCCGATACCGTGCCGTTAGTTAACATAGAAAAGTGTCTTCGTATTTCCTTGTTTTAATGCACTATTTAAAATATACATAGTGTACCCCCTAATTGACCTATAATTATTTCCTGTGGAAGGGTACACTAATACCCTGTAATATAATACCTGGTCCAATTTAAATGTTATGTATCAATATTAAGGTCTGATATTGCGCCTTGCGTTAGTTAACCATTGAAAGATGTCTTTGAATTTTTAAAGCATTTTAGAACGCTTATTTCTTCATTTTAAGCTTCTCAGAACATTCTATTTCGCATAGGCATACATAGTAAATTTTAGGGTCATGCTGTGTACCACCTAATTGACCTATAATTATTTCCTGTGGTAAGGTACACTATTACCCTGTAATATAATACGTGGTACAATTTAAAAATTATAGGTCAATATTAAGGTCCGATACCGTGCCGTTAGTTAACATAGAAAAGTGTCTTCGTATTTCCTTGTTTTAATGCACTATTTAAAATATACATAGTGTACCCCTAATTGACCTATAATTATTTCCTGTGGTAGGGTGCACTATTACCCTGTAATATAATACCTGGTCCAATTTAAATATTATGTGTCAATATTAAGGTCTGATATTGCGCCTTGCGCTAGTTAACCATTGAAAGATGTCTTTGAATTTTTAAAGCATTTTAGAACGCTTATTTCTTCATTTTAAGCTTCTCAGAACACTTTATTTCGCATAGGCATACATAGTAAAATTTAGGGTCACGCTGTGTACCCCCTAAATGACCTATAATTATTTCCTGTGGTAGGGCACACTATTACCCTGTAATATAATACGTGGTCCAATTTAAAAATTATAGGTCAATATTAAGGTCCGATACCGTGCCGTTAGTTAACATAGAAAAATGTCTTTGAATTTTTAAAGCATTTTAGAACGCTTATTTCCTCATTTTAAGCTTCTCAGAACACTTTATTTCGCATAGGCATACATAGTAAACTTTAGGGTCACTCTGTGTACCCCCTAATTGACCTATAATTATTTCCTGTGGTAGGGTACACTATAACCCTGTAATATAATACGTGGTCCTGTTTAAAAATTATAGGTCAATATTAAGGTCCGATACCGTGCCGTTAGTTAACATAGAAAAGTGTCTTCGTATTTCCTTGTTTTAATGCACTATTTAAAATATACATAGTGTATCCCCTAATTGACCTATAATTATTTCCTGTGGTAGGGTACATTATTACCCTGTAATATAATACGTGGTCCAATTTAAAAATTATAGGTCAATATTAAGGTCCGATACCGTGCCGTTAGTTAACATAGAAAAATGTCTTTGAATTTTTAAAGCATTTTAGAACGCTTATTTCCTCATTTTAAGCTTCTCAGAACAATTTATTTCGCATAGGCATACATAGTAAAATTTAGGGTCACGCTGTGTACCCCCTAAATGACCTATAATTAATTCCTGTGGTAGGGTACACTATTACCCTGTAATATAATACGTGGTCCACTGTAAAAATTATAGGTCAATATTAAGTTCCGATACCGTGCCGTTAGTTAACATTGAAAAATGTCTTCGTATTTCCTTGTTTTAATGCACTATTTAAAATATACATAGTGTACCCCCTAATTGATCTATAATTATTTCCTGTAGTAGGGTACACTATTACCCTGTAATACAATACCTTGTTCAATTTAAATATTATGGGTCAATATTAAGGTCCGATACCGTGCCGTTAGTTAACATAGAAAAATGTCTTTGAATTTTTAAAGCATTTTAGAACGCTTATTTCCTCATTTTAAGCTTCTCAGAACACTTTATTTCGCATAGGCATACATAGTAAAATTTAGGGTCACGCTGTGTACCCCCTAAATGACCTATAATTAATTCCTGTGGTAGGGTACACTATTACCCTGTACTATAATACGTGGTCCAATGTAAAAATTATAGGTCAATATTAAGTTCCGATACCGTGCCGTTAGTTAACATTGAAAAATGTCTTCGTATTTCCTTGTTTTAATGCACTATTTAAAATATACATAGTGTACCCCCTAATTGACCTATAATTATTTCCTGTGGTAGGGTACACTATTACCCTGTAATACAATACCTGGTCCAATTTAAATATTATGGGTCAATATTAAGGTTTGATATTGCGCCTTGCGTTAGTTAACCATTGAAAGATGTCTTTGAATTTTTAAAGCATTTTAGAACGCTTATTTCTTCATTTTAAGCTTCTCAGAACACTTTATTTCGCATAGGCATACATAGTAAACTTTAGGGTCACGCTGTGTACCCCCTAATTGACCTATAATTATTTCCTTTGGTAGGGTACACTATTACCCTGTAATATAATAGGTGGTCCAATTTAAAAATTATAGGTCAATATTAAGGTCCGATACCGTGCCGTTAGTTAGCATAGAAAAATGTCTTTGAATTTTAAAAGCATTTTAGAACGCTTATTTCCTCATTTTAAGCTTCTCAGAACACTTTATTTCGCATAGGCATACATAGTAAACTTTAGGGTCACACTGTGTACCCCCTAATTGACCTATAATTATTTCCTGTGGTAGGGTACACTATTACCCTGTAATATAATACGAGGTCCAATTTAAAAATTATGGGTCAATATTAAGGTCCGATACCGTGCCGTTAGTTAACATAGAAAAGTGTCTTCGTATTTCCTTGTTTTAATGCACAATTTAAAATATACATAGTGTACCTCCTAATTGACCTATAATTATTTCCTGTGGTAGGGTACACTATTACCCTGTAATATAATACCTGGTCCAATTTAAATATTATGGGTCAATATTAAGGTCTGATATTGCGCCTTGCGCTAGTTAACCATTGAAAGATGTCTTTGAATTTTTAAAGCATTTTAGAACGCTTATTTCTTCATTTTAAGCTTCTCAGAACACTCTATTTCGCATAAGCATACATAGTAAAATTTAGGGTCACGCTGTGTACCCCCTAAATGACCTATAAATATTTCCTGTGGTAGGGTACACTATTACCCTGTAATATAATACGTGGTCCAATTTAAAAATTATAGGTCAATATTAAGGTCCGATACCGTGCCGTTAGTTAGCATAGAAAAATGTCTTTGAATTTTTAAAGCATTTTAGAACGCTTATTTCCTCATTTTAAGCTTCTCAGAACACTTTATTTCGCATAGGCATACATAGTAAACTTTAGGGTCACTCTGCGTACCCCCCAATTGACCTATAATTATTTCCTGTGGTAGGGTACACTATAACCCTGTAATATAATACGTGGTCCAATTTAAAAATTATAGGTCAATATTAAGGTCCGATACCGTGCCGTTAGTTAACATAGAAAAGTGTCTTCGTATTTCCTTGTTTTAATGCACTATTTAAAATATACATAGTGTACCCCCTAATTGACCTATAATTATTTCCTGTGGAAGGGTACACTAATACCCTGTAATATAATACCTGGTCCAATTTAAATGTTATGTATCAATATTAAGGTCTGATATTGCGCCTTGCGTTAGTTAACCATTGAAAGATGTCTTTGAATTTTTAAAGCATTTTAGAACGCTTATTTCTTCATTTTAAGCTTCTCAGAACATTCTATTTCGCATAGGCATACATAGTAAATTTTAGGGTCATGCTGTGTACCACCTAATTGACCTATAATTATTTCCTGTGGTAAGGTACACTATTACCCTGTAATATAATACGTGGTACAATTTAAAAATTATAGGTCAATATTAAGGTCCGATACCGTGCCGTTAGTTAACATAGAAAAGTGTCTTCGTATTTCCTTGTTTTAATGCACTATTTAAAATATACATAGTGTACCCCTAATTGACCTATAATTATTTCCTGTGGTAGGGTGCACTATTACCCTGTAATATAATACCTGGTCCAATTTAAATATTATGTGTCAATATTAAGGTCTGATATTGCGCCTTGCGCTAGTTAACCATTGAAAGATGTCTTTGAATTTTTAAAGCATTTTAGAACGCTTATTTCTTCATTTTAAGCTTCTCAGAACACTTTATTTCGCATAGGCATACATAGTAAAATTTAGGGTCACGCTGTGTACCCCCTAAATGACCTATAATTATTTCCTGTGGTAGGGCACACTATTACCCTGTAATATAATACGTGGTCCAATTTAAAAATTATAGGTCAATATTAAGGTCCGATACCGTGCCGTTAGTTAACATAGAAAAATGTCTTTGAATTTTTAAAGCATTTTAGAACGCTTATTTCCTCATTTTAAGCTTCTCAGAACACTTTATTTCGCATAGGCATACATAGTAAACTTTAGGGTCACTCTGTGTACCCCCTAATTGACCTATAATTATTTCCTGTGGTAGGGTACACTATAACCCTGTAATATAATACGTGGTCCTGTTTAAAAATTATAGGTCAATATTAAGGTCCGATACCGTCCCGTTAGTTAACATAGAAAAGTGTCTTCGTATTTCCTTGTTTTAATGCACTATTTAAAATATACATAGTGTATCCCCTAATTGACCTATAATTATTTCCTGTGGTAGGGTACATTATTACCCTGTAATATAATACGTGGTCCAATTTAAAAATTATAGGTCAATATTAAGGTCCGATACCGTGCCGTTAGTTAACATAGAAAAATGTCTTTGAATTTTTAAAGCATTTTAGAACGCTTATTTCCTCATTTTAAGCTTCTCAGAACAATTTATTTCGCATAGGCATACATAGTAAAATTTAGGGTCACGCTGTGTACCCCCTAAATGACCTATAATTAATTCCTGTGGTAGGGTACACTATTACCCTGTAATATAATACGTGGTCCACTGTAAAAATTATAGGTCAATATTAAGTTCCGATACCGTGCCGTTAGTTAACATTGAAAAATGTCTTCGTATTTCCTTGTTTTAATGCACTATTTAAAATATACATAGTGTACCCCCTAATTGACCTATAATTATTTCCTGTAGTAGGGTACACTATTACCCTGTAATACAATACCTTGTTCAATTTAAATATTATGGGTCAATATTAAGGTTTGATATTGCGCCTTGCGTTAGTTAACCATTGAAAGATGTCTTTGAATTTTTAAAGCATTTTAGAACGCTTATTTCTTCATTTTAAGCTTCTCAGAACACTTTATTTCGCATAGGCATACATAGTAAACTTTAGGGTCACGCTGTGTACCCCCTAATTGACCTATAATTATTTCCTGTGGTAGGGTACACTATTACCCTGTAATATAATAGGTGGTCCAATTTAAAAATTATAGGTCAATATTAAGGTCCGATACCGTGCCGTTAGTTAGCATAGAAAAATGTCTTTGAATTTTAAAAGCATTTTAGAACGCTTATTTCCTCATTTTAAGCTTCTCAGAACACTTTATTTCGCATAGGCATACATAGTAAACTTTAGGGTCACACTGTGTACCCCCTAATTGACCTATAATTATTTCCTGTGGTAGGGTACACTATTACCCTGTAATATAATACGTGGTCCAATTTAAAAATTATGGGTCAATATTAAGGTCCGATACCGTGCCGTTAGTTAACATAGAAAAGTGTCTTCGTATTTCCTTGTTTTAATGCACAATTTAAAATATACATAGTGTACCCCCTAATTGACCTATAATTATTTCCTGTGGTAGAGTACACTATTACCCTGTAATATAATACCTGGTCCAATTTAAATATTATGGGTCAATATTAAGGTCTGATATTGCGCCTTGCGCTAGTTAACCATTGAAAGATGTCTTTGAATTTTTAAAGCATTTTAGAACGCTTATTTCTTCATTTTAAGCTTCTCAGAACACTCTATTTCGCATAAGCATACATAGTAAAATTTAGGGTCACGCTGTGTACCCCCTAATTGACCTATAAATATTTCCTGTGGTAGGGTACACTATTACCCTGTAATATAATACGTGGTCCAATTTAAAAATTATAGGTCAATATTAAGGTCCGATACCGTGCCGTTAGTTAGCATAGAAAAATGTCTTTGAATTTTTAAAGCATTTTAGAACGCTTATTTCCTCATTTTAAGCTTCTCAGAACACTTTATTTCGCATAGGCATACATAGTAAACTTTAGGGTCACTCTGCGTACCCCCTAATTGACCTATAATTATTTCCTGTGGTAGGGTACACTATAACCCTGTAATATAATACGTGGTCCAATTTAAAAATTATAGGTCAATATTAAGGTCCGATACCGTGCCGTTAGTTAACATAGAAAAGTGTCTTCGTATTTCCTTGTTTTAATGCACTATTTAAAATATACATAGTGTACCCCTTAATTGACCTATAATTATTTCCTGTGGAAGGGTACACTATTACCCTGTAATATAATACCTGGTCCAATTTAAATATTATGGGTCAATATTAAGGTCTGATATTGCGCCTTGCGCTAGTTAACCATTGAAAGATGTCTTTGAATTTTTAAAGCATTTTAGAACGCTTATTTCTTCATTTTAAGCTTCTCAGAACACTCTATTTCGCATAAGCATACATAGTAAAATTTAGGGTCACGCTGTGTACCCCCTAAATGACCTATAAATATTTCCTGTGGTAGGGTACACTATTACCCTGTAATATAATACGTGGTCCAATTTAAAAATTATAGGTCAGTATTAAGGTCCGATACCGTGCCGTTAGTTAGCATAGAAAAATGTCTTTGAATTTTTAAAGCATTTTAGAACGCTTATTTCCTCATTTTAAGCTTCTCAGAACACTTTATTTCGCATAGGCATACATAGTAAACTTTAGGGTCACTCTGCGTACCCCCTAATTGACCTATAATTATTTCCTGTGGTAGGGTACACTATAACCCTGTAATATAATACGTGGTCCAATGTAAAAATTATAGGTCAATATTAAGTTCCGATACCGTGCCGTTAGTTAACATTGAAAAATGTCTTCGTATTTCCTTGTTTTAATGCACTATTTAAAATATACATAGTGTACCCCCTAATTGACCTATAATTATTTCCTGTGGTAGGGTACACTATTACCCTGTAATACAATACCTTGTTCAATTTAAATATTATGGGTCAATATTAAGGTTTGATATTGCGCCTTGCGTTAGTTAACCATTGAAAGATGTCTTTGAATTTTTAAAGCATTTTAGAACGCTTATTTCTTCATTTTAAGCTTCTCAGAACACTTTATTTCGCATAGGCATACATAGTAAACTTTAGGGTCACGCTGTGTACCCCCTAATTGACCTATAATTATTTCCTGTGGTAGGGTACACTATTACCCTGTAATATAATAGGTGGTCCAATTTAAAAATTATAGGTCAATATTAAGGTCCGATACCGTGCCGTTAGTTAGCATAGAAAAATGTCTTTGAATTTTAAAAGCATTTTAGAACGCTTATTTCCTCATTTTAAGCTTCTCAGAACACTTTACTTCGCATAGGCATACATAGTAAACTTTAGGGTCACACTGTGTACCCCCTAATTGACCTATAATTATTTCCTGTGGTAGGGTACACTATTACCCTGTAATATAATACGTGGTCCAATTTAAAAATTATGGGTCAATATTAATGTCCGATACCGTGCCGTTAGTTAACATAGAAAAGTGTCTTCGTATTTCCTTGTTTTAATGCACAATTTAAAATATACATAGTGTACCCCCTAATTGACCTATAATTATTTCCTGTGGTAGAGTACAGTATTACCCTGTAATATAATACCTGGTCCAATTTAAATATTATGGGTCAATATTAAGGTCTGATATTGCGCCTTGCGCTAGTTAACCATTGAAAGATGTCTTTGAATTTTTAAAGCATTTTAGAACGCTTATTTCTTCATTTTAAGCTTCTCAGAACACTCTATTTCGCATAAGCATACATAGTAAAATTTAGGGTCACGCTGTGTACCCCCTAAATGACCTATAATTAATTCCTGTGGTAGGGTACACTATTACCCTGTAATATAATACGTGGTCCAATGTAAAAATTATAGGTCAATATTAAGTTCCGATACCGTGCCGTTAGTTAACATTGAAAAATGTCTTCGTATTTCCTTGTTTTAATGCACTATTTAAAATATACATAGTGTACCCCCTAATTGACCTATAATTATTTCCTGTGGTAGGGTACACTATTACCCTGTAATACAATACCTTGTTCAATTTAAATATTATGGGTCAATATTAAGGTTTGATATTGCGCCTTGCGTTAGTTAACCATTGAAAGATGTCTTTGAATTTTTAAAGCATTTTAGAACGCTTATTTCTTCATTTTAAGTTTCTCAGAACACTTTATTTCGCATAGGCATACATAGTAAACTTTAGGGTCACGCTGTGTACCCTCTAATTGACCTATAATTATTTCCTGTGGTAGGGTACACTATTACCCTGTAATATAATAGGTGGTCCAATTTAAAAATTATAGGTCAATATTAAGGTCCGATACCGTGCCGTTAGTTAGCATAGAAAAATGTCTTTGAATTTTAAAAGCATTTTAGAACGCTTATTTCCTCATTTTAAGCTTCTCAGAACACTTTATTTCGCATAGGCATACATAGTAAACTTTAGGGTCACACTGTGAACTCCCTAATTGACCTATAATTATTTCCTGTGGTAGGGTACACTATTACCCTGTAATATAATACGTGGTCCAATTTAAAAATTATGGGTCAATATTAAGGTCCGATACCGTGCCGTTAGTTAACATAGAAAAGTGTCTTCGTATTTCCTTGTTTTAATGCACAATTTAAAATATACATAGTGTACCCCCTAATTGACCTATAATTATTTCCTGTGGTAGGGTACACTATTACCCTGTAATATAATACCTGGTCCAATTTAAATATTATGGATCAATATTAAGGTCTGATATTGCGCCTTGGGCTAGTTAACCATTGAAAGATGTCTTTGAATTTTTAAAGCATTTTTGAACGCTTATTTCTTCATTTTAAGCATCTCAGAATACTCTATTTCGCATAGGCATACATAGTAAAATTTAGGGTCACACTGTGTACCCCCTAAATGACCTATAATTATTTCCTGTGGTAGGGTACATTATTACCCTGTAATATAATACGTGGTCCAATTTAAAAATTATAGGTCAATATTAAGGTCCGATACCGTGCCGTTAGTTAACATAGAAAAATGTCTTTGAATTTTTAAAGCATTTTAGAACGCTTATTTCCTCATTTTAAGCTTCTCAGAACAATTTATTTCGCATAGGCATACATAGTAAAATTTAGGGTCACGCTGTGTACCCCCTAAATGACCTATAATTAATTCCTGTGGTAGGGTACACTATTACCCTGTAATATAATACGTGGTCCAATGTAAAAATTATAGGTCAATATTAAGTTCCGATACCGTGCCGTTAGTTAACATTGAAAAATGTCTTCGTATTTCCTTGTTTTAATGCACTATTTAAAATATACATAGTGTACCCCCTAATTGACCTATAATTATTTCCTGTAGTAGGGTACACTATTACCCTGTAATACAATACCTTGTTCAATTTAAATATTATGGGTCAATATTAAGGTTTGATATTGCGCCTTGCGTTAGTTAACCATTGAAAGATGTCTTTGAATTTTTAAAGCATTTTAGAACGCTTATTTCTTCATTTTAAGCTTCTCAGAACACTTTATTTCGCATAGGCATACATAGTAAACTTTAGGGTCACGCTGTGTACCCCCTAATTGACCTATAATTATTTCCTGTGGTAGGGTACACTATTACCCTGTAATATAATAGGTGGTCCAATTTAAAAATTATAGGTCAATATTAAGGTCCGATACCGTGCCGTTAGTTAGCATAGAAAAATGTCTTTGAATTTTAAAAGCATTTTAGAACGCTTATTTCCTCATTTTAAGCTTCTCAGAACACTTTATTTCGCATAGGCATACATAGTAAACTTTAGGGTCACACTGTGTACCCCCTAATTGACCTATAATTATTTCCTGTGGTAGGGTACACTATTACCCTGTAATATAATACGTGGTCCAATTTAAAAATTATGGGTCAATATTAAGGTCCGATACCGTGCCGTTAGTTAACATAGAAAAGTGTCTTCGTATTTCCTTGTTTTAATGCACAATTTAAAATATACATAGTGTACCCCCTAATTGACCTATAATTATTTCCTGTGGTAGAGTACACTATTACCCTGTAATATAATACCTGGTCCAATTTAAATATTATGGGTCAATATTAAGGTCTGATATTGCGCCTTGCGCTAGTTAACCATTGAAAGATGTCTTTGAATTTTTAAAGCATTTTAGAACGCTTATTTCTTCATTTTAAGCTTCTCAGAACACTCTATTTCGCATAAGCATACATAGTAAAATTTAGGGTCACGCTGTGTACCCCCTAATTGACCTATAAATATTTCCTGTGGTAGGGTACACTATTACCCTGTAATATAATACGTGGTCCAATTTAAAAATTATAGGTCAATATTAAGGTCCGATACCGTGCCGTTAGTTAGCATAGAAAAATGTCTTTGAATTTTTAAAGCATTTTAGAACGTTTATTTCCTCATTTTAAGCTTCTCAGAACACTTTATTTCGCATAGGCATACATAGTAAACTTTAGGGTCACTCTGCGTACCCCCTAATTGACCTATAATTATTTCCTGTGGTAGGGTACACTATAACCCTGTAATATAATACGTGGTCCAATTTAAAAATTATAGGTCAATATTAAGGTCCGATACCGTGCCGTTAGTTAACATAGAAAAGTGTCTTCGTATTTCCTTGTTTTAATGCACTATTTAAAATATACATAGTGTACCCCCTAATTGACCTATAATTATTTCCTGTGGAAGGGTACACTATTACCCTGTAATATAATACCTGGTCCAATTTAAATATTATGGGTCAATATTAAGGTCTGATATTGCGCCTTGCGTTAGTTAACCATTGAAAGATGTCTTTGAATTTTTAAAGCATTTTAGAACGCTTATTTCTTCATTTTAAGCTTCTCAGAACACTTTATTTCGCATAGGCATACATAGTAAACTTTAGGGTCACGCTGTGTACCCCCTAATTGACCTATAATTATTTCCTGTGGTAGGGTACACTATTACCCTGTAATATAATAGGTGGTCCAATTTAAAAATTATAGGTCAATATTAAGGTCCGATACCGTGCCGTTAGTTAGCATAGAAAAATGTCTTTGAATTTTAAAAGCATTTTAGAACGCTTATTTCCTCATTTTAAGCTTCTCAGAACACTTTACTTCGCATAGGCATACATAGTAAACTTTAGGGTCACACTGTGTACCCCCTAATTGACCTATAATTATTTCCTGTGGTAGGGTACACTATTACCCTGTAATATAATACGTGGTCCAATTTAAAAATTATGGGTCAATATTAATGTCCGATACCGTGCCGTTAGTTAACATAGAAAAGTGTCTTCGTATTTCCTTGTTTTAATGCACAATTTAAAATATACATAGTGTACCCCCTAATTGACCTATAATTATTTCCTGTGGTAGAGTACAGTATTACCCTGTAATATAATACCTGGTCCAATTTAAATATTATGGGTCAATATTAAGGTCTGATATTGCGCCTTGCGCTAGTTAACCATTGAAAGATGTCTTTGAATTTTTAAAGCATTTTAGAACGCTTATTTCTTCATTTTAAGCTTCTCAGAACACTCTATTTCGCATAAGCATACATAGTAAAATTTAGGGTCACGCTGTGTACCCCCTAAATGACCTATAATTAATTCCTGTGGTAGGGTACACTATTACCCTGTAATATAATACGTGGTCCAATGTAAAAATTATAGGTCAATATTAAGTTCCGATACCGTGCCGTTAGTTAACATTGAAAAATGTCTTCGTATTTCCTTGTTTTAATGCACTATTTAAAATATACATAGTGTACCCCCTAATTGACCTATAATTATTTCCTGTGGTAGGGTACACTATTACCCTGTAATACAATACCTTGTTCAATTTAAATATTATGGGTCAATATTAAGGTTTGATATTGCGCCTTGCGTTAGTTAACCATTGAAAGATGTCTTTGAATTTTTAAAGCATTTTAGAACGCTTATTTCTTCATTTTAAGTTTCTCAGAACACTTTATTTCGCATAGGCATACATAGTAAACTTTAGGGTCACGCTGTGTACCCTCTAATTGACCTATAATTATTTCCTGTGGTAGGGTACACTATTACCCTGTAATATAATAGGTGGTCCAATTTAAAAATTATAGGTCAATATTAAGGTCCGATACCGTGCCGTTAGTTAGCATAGAAAAATGTCTTTGAATTTTAAAAGCATTTTAGAACGCTTATTTCCTCATTTTAAGCTTCTCAGAACACTTTATTTCGCATAGGCATACATAGTAAACTTTAGGGTCACACTGTGAACTCCCTAATTGACCTATAATTATTTCCTGTGGTAGGGTACACTATTACCCTGTAATATAATACGTGGTCCAATTTAAAAATTATGGGTCAATATTAAGGTCCGATACCGTGCCGTTAGTTAACATAGAAAAGTGTCTTCGTATTTCCTTGTTTTAATGCACTATTTAAAATATACATAGTGTACCCCCTAATTGACCTATAATTATTTCCTGTGGAAGGGTACACTATTACCCTGTAATATAATACCTGGTCCAATTTAAATATTATGGGTCAATATTAAGGTCTGATATTGCGCCTTGCGTTAGTTAACCATTGAAAGATGTCTTTGAATTTTTAAAGCATTTTAGAACGCTTATTTCTTCATTTTAAGCTTCTCAGAACACTCTATTTCGCATAAGCATACATAGTAAAATTTAGGGTCACGCTGTGTACCCCCTAAATGACCTATAATTATTTCCTGTGGTAGGGTACACTATTACCCTGTAATATAATACGTGGTCCAATTTAAAAATTATGGGTCAATATTAAGGTCCGATACCGTGCCGTTAGTTAACATAGAAAAGTGTCTTCGTATTTCCTTGTTTTAATGCACAATTTAAAATATACATAGTGTACCCCCTAATTGACCTATAATTATTTCCTGTGGTAGAGTACACTATTACCCTGTAATATAATACCTGGTCCAATTTAAATATTATGGGTCAATATTAAGGTCTGATATTGCGCCTTGCGCTAGTTAACCATTGAAAGATGTCTTTGAATTTTTAAAGCATTTTAGAACGCTTATTTCTTCATTTTAAGCTTCTCAGAACACTCTATTTCGCATAAGCATACATAGTAAAATTTAGGGTCACGCTGTGTACCCCCTAATTGACCTATAAATATTTCCTGTGGTAGGGTACACTATTACCCTGTAATATAATACGTGGTCCAATTTAAAAATTATAGGTCAATATTAAGGTCCGATACCGTGCCGTTAGTTAGCATAGAAAAATGTCTTTGAATTTTTAAAGCATTTTAGAACGTTTATTTCCTCATTTTAAGCTTCTCAGAACACTTTATTTCGCATAGGCATACATAGTAAACTTTAGGGTCACTCTGCGTACCCCCTAATTGACCTATAATTATTTCCTGTGGTAGGGTACACTATAACCCTGTAATATAATACGTGGTCCAATTTAAAAATTATAGGTCAATATTAAGGTCCGATACCGTGCCGTTAGTTAACATAGAAAAGTGTCTTCGTATTTCCTTGTTTTAATGCACTATTTAAAATATACATAGTGTACCCCCTAATTGACCTATAATTATTTCCTGTGGAAGGGTACACTATTACCCTGTAATATAATACCTGGTCCAATTTAAATATTATGGGTCAATATTAAGGTCTGATATTGCGCCTTGCGTTAGTTAACCATTGAAAGATGTCTTTGAATTTTTAAAGCATTTTAGAACGCTTATTTCTTCATTTTAAGCTTCTCAGAACACTTTATTTCGCATAGGCATACATAGTAAACTTTAGGGTCACGCTGTGTACCCCCTAATTGACCTATAATTATTTCCTGTGGTAGGGTACACTATTACCCTGTAATATAATAGGTGGTCCAATTTAAAAATTATAGGTCAATATTAAGGTCCGATACCGTGCCGTTAGTTAGCATAGAAAAATGTCTTTGAATTTTAAAAGCATTTTAGAACGCTTATTTCCTCATTTTAAGCTTCTCAGAACACTTTACTTCGCATAGGCATACATAGTAAACTTTAGGGTCACACTGTGTACCCCCTAATTGACCTATAATTATTTCCTGTGGTAGGGTACACTATTACCCTGTAATATAATACGTGGTCCAATTTAAAAATTATGGGTCAATATTAATGTCCGATACCGTGCCGTTAGTTAACATAGAAAAGTGTCTTCGTATTTCCTTGTTTTAATGCACAATTTAAAATATACATAGTGTACCCCCTAATTGACCTATAATTATTTCCTGTGGTAGAGTACAGTATTACCCTGTAATATAATACCTGGTCCAATTTAAATATTATGGGTCAATATTAAGGTCTGATATTGCGCCTTGCGCTAGTTAACCATTGAAAGATGTCTTTGAATTTTTAAAGCATTTTAGAACGCTTATTTCTTCATTTTAAGCTTCTCAGAACACTCTATTTCGCATAAGCATACATAGTAAAATTTAGGGTCACGCTGTGTACCCCCTAAATGACCTATAATTAATTCCTGTGGTAGGGTACACTATTACCCTGTAATATAATACGTGGTCCAATGTAAAAATTATAGGTCAATATTAAGTTCCGATACCGTGCCGTTAGTTAACATTGAAAAATGTCTTCGTATTTCCTTGTTTTAATGCACTATTTAAAATATACATAGTGTACCCCCTAATTGACCTATAATTATTTCCTGTGGTAGGGTACACTATTACCCTGTAATACAATACCTTGTTCAATTTAAATATTATGGGTCAATATTAAGGTTTGATATTGCGCCTTGCGTTAGTTAACCATTGAAAGATGTCTTTGAATTTTTAAAGCATTTTAGAACGCTTATTTCTTCATTTTAAGTTTCTCAGAACACTTTATTTCGCATAGGCATACATAGTAAACTTTAGGGTCACGCTGTGTACCCTCTAATTGACCTATAATTATTTCCTGTGGTAGGGTACACTATTACCCTGTAATATAATAGGTGGTCCAATTTAAAAATTATAGGTCAATATTAAGGTCCGATACCGTGCCGTTAGTTAGCATAGAAAAATGTCTTTGAATTTTAAAAGCATTTTAGAACGCTTATTTCCTCATTTTAAGCTTCTCAGAACACTTTATTTCGCATAGGCATACATAGTAAACTTTAGGGTCACACTGTGAACTCCCTAATTGACCTATAATTATTTCCTGTGGTAGGGTACACTATTACCCTGTAATATAATACGTGGTCCAATTTAAAAATTATGGGTCAATATTAAGGTCCGATACCGTGCCGTTAGTTAACATAGAAAAGTGTCTTCGTATTTCCTTGTTTTAATGCACAATTTAAAATATACATAGTGTACCCCCTAATTGACCTATAATTATTTCCTGTGGTAGGGTACACTATTACCCTGTAATATAATACCTGGTCCAATTTAAATATTATGGATCAATATTAAGGTCTGATATTGCGCCTTGGGCTAGTTAACCATTGAAAGATGTCTTTGAATTTTTAAAGCATTTTTGAACGCTTATTTCTTCATTTTAAGCATCTCAGAATACTCTATTTCGCATAGGCATACATAGTAAAATTTAGGGTCACACTGTGTACCCCCTAAATGACCTATAATTATTTCCTGTGGTAGGGTACATTATTACCCTGTAATATAATACGTGGTCCAATTTAAAAATTATAGGTCAATATTAAGGTCCGATACCGTGCCGTTAGTTAACATAGAAAAATGTCTTTGAATTTTTAAAGCATTTTAGAACGCTTATTTCCTCATTTTAAGCTTCTCAGAACAATTTATTTCGCATAGGCATACATAGTAAAATTTAGGGTCACGCTGTGTACCCCCTAAATGACCTATAATTAATTCCTGTGGTAGGGTACACTATTACCCTGTAATATAATACGTGGTCCAATGTAAAAATTATAGGTCAATATTAAGTTCCGATACCGTGCCGTTAGTTAACATTGAAAAATGTCTTCGTATTTCCTTGTTTTAATGCACTATTTAAAATATACATAGTGTACCCCCTAATTGACCTATAATTATTTCCTGTAGTAGGGTACACTATTACCCTGTAATACAATACCTTGTTCAATTTAAATATTATGGGTCAATATTAAGGTTTGATATTGCGCCTTGCGTTAGTTAACCATTGAAAGATGTCTTTGAATTTTTAAAGCATTTTAGAACGCTTATTTCTTCATTTTAAGCTTCTCAGAACACTTTATTTCGCATAGGCATACATAGTAAACTTTAGGGTCACGCTGTGTACCCCCTAATTGACCTATAATTATTTCCTGTGGTAGGGTACACTATTACCCTGTAATATAATAGGTGGTCCAATTTAAAAATTATAGGTCAATATTAAGGTCCGATACCGTGCCGTTAGTTAGCATAGAAAAATGTCTTTGAATTTTAAAAGCATTTTAGAACGCTTATTTCCTCATTTTAAGCTTCTCAGAACACTTTATTTCGCATAGGCATACATAGTAAACTTTAGGGTCACACTGTGTACCCCCTAATTGACCTATAATTATTTCCTGTGGTAGGGTACACTATTACCCTGTAATATAATACGTGGTCCAATTTAAAAATTATGGGTCAATATTAAGGTCCGATACCGTGCCGTTAGTTAACATAGAAAAGTGTCTTCGTATTTCCTTGTTTTAATGCACAATTTAAAATATACATAGTGTACCCCCTAATTGACCTATAATTATTTCCTGTGGTAGAGTACACTATTACCCTGTAATATAATACCTGGTCCAATTTAAATATTATGGGTCAATATTAAGGTCTGATATTGCGCCTTGCGCTAGTTAACCATTGAAAGATGTCTTTGAATTTTTAAAGCATTTTAGAACGCTTATTTCTTCATTTTAAGCTTCTCAGAACACTCTATTTCGCATAAGCATACATAGTAAAATTTAGGGTCACGCTGTGTACCCCCTAATTGACCTATAAATATTTCCTGTGGTAGGGTACACTATTACCCTGTAATATAATACGTGGTCCAATTTAAAAATTATAGGTCAATATTAAGGTCCGATACCGTGCCGTTAGTTAGCATAGAAAAATGTCTTTGAATTTTTAAAGCATTTTAGAACGTTTATTTCCTCATTTTAAGCTTCTCAGAACACTTTATTTCGCATAGGCATACATAGTAAACTTTAGGGTCACTCTGCGTACCCCCTAATTGACCTATAATTATTTCCTGTGGTAGGGTACACTATAACCCTGTAATATAATACGTGGTCCAATTTAAAAATTATAGGTCAATATTAAGGTCCGATACCGTGCCGTTAGTTAACATAGAAAAGTGTCTTCGTATTTCCTTGTTTTAATGCACTATTTAAAATATACATAGTGTACCCCCTAATTGACCTATAATTATTTCCTGTGGAAGGGTACACTATTACCCTGTAATATAATACCTGGTCCAATTTAAATATTATGGGTCAATATTAAGGTCTGATATTGCGCCTTGCGTTAGTTAACCATTGAAAGATGTCTTTGAATTTTTAAAGCATTTTAGAACGCTTATTTCTTCATTTTAAGCATCTCAGAACACTCTATTTCGCATAGGCATACATAGTAAAATTTAGGGTCACGCTGTGTACCCCCTAAATGACCTATAATTATTTCCTGTGGTAGGGTACATTATTACCCTGTAATATAATACGTGGTCCAATTTAAAAATTATAGGTCAATATTAAGGTCCGATACCGTGCCGTTAGTTAACATAGAAAAATGTCTTTGAATTTTTAAAGCATTTTAGAACGCTTATTTCCTCATTTTAAGCTTCTCAGAACACTTTATTTCGCATAGGCATACATAGTAAAATTTAGGGTCACGCTGTGTACCCCCTAAATGACCTATAATTAATTCCTGTGGTAGGGTACACTATTACCCTGTACTATAATACGTGGTCCAATGTAAAAATTATAGGTCAATATTAAGTTCCGATACCGTGCCGTTAGTTAACATTGAAAAATGTCTTCGTATTTCCTTGTTTTAATGCACTATTTAAAATATACATAGTGTACCCCCTAATTGACCTATAATTATTTCCTGTGGTAGGGTACACTATTACCCTGTAATACAATACCTTGTTCAATTTAAATATTATGGGTCAATATTAAGGTTTGATATTGCGCCTTGCGTTAGTTAACCATTGAAAGATGTCTTTGAATTTTTAAAGCATTTTAGAACGCTTATTTCTTCATTTTAAGCTTCTCAGAACACTTTATTTCGCATAGGCATACATAGTAAACTTTAGGGTCACGCTGTGTACCCCCTAATTGACCTATAATTATTTCCTTTGGTAGGGTACACTATTACCCTGTAATATAATAGGTGGTCCAATTTAAAAATTATAGGTCAATATTAAGGTCCGATACCGTGCCGTTAGTTAGCATAGAAAAATGTCTTTGAATTTTAAAAGCATTTTAGAACGCTTATTTCCTCATTTTAAGCTTCTCAGAACACTTTATTTCGCATAGGCATACATAGTAAACTTTAGGGTCACACTGTGTACCCCCTAATTGACCTATAATTATTTCCTGTGGTAGGGTACACTATTACCCTGTAATATAATACGTGGTCCAATTTAAAAATTATGGGTCAATATTAAGGTCCGATACCGTGCCGTTAGTTAACATAGAAAAGTGTCTTCGTATTTCCTTGTTTTAATGCACAATTTAAAATATACATAGTGTACCCCCTAATTGACCTATAATTATTTCCTGTGGTAGGGTACACTATTACCCTGTAATATAATACCTGGTCCAATTTAAATATTATGGGTCAATATTAAGGTCTGATATTGCGCCTTGCGCTAGTTAACCATTGAAAGATGTCTTTGAATTTTTAAAGCATTTTAGAACGCTTATTTCTTCATTTTAAGCTTCTCAGAACACTCTATTTCGCATAAGCATACATAGTAAAATTTAGGGTCACGCTGTGTACCCCCTAAATGACCTATAAATATTTCCTGTGGTAGGGTACACTATTACCCTGTAATATAATACGTGGTCCAATTTAAAAATTATAGGTCAATATTAAGGTCCGATACCGTGCCGTTAGTTAGCATAGAAAAATGTCTTTGAATTTTTAAAGCATTTTAGAACGCTTATTTCCTCATTTTAAGCTTCTCAGAACACTTTATTTCGCATAGGCATACATAGTAAACTTTAGGGTCACTCTGCGTACCCCCTAATTGACCTATAATTATTTCCTGTGGTAGGGTACACTATAACCCTGTAATATAATACGTGGTCCAATTTAAAAATTATAGGTCAATATTAAGGTCCGATACCGTGCCGTTAGTTAACATAGAAAAGTGTCTTCGTATTTCCTTGTTTTAATGCACTATTTAAAATATACATAGTGTACCCCCTAATTGACCTATAATTATTTCCTGTGGAAGGGTACACTAATACCCTGTAATATAATACCTGGTCCAATTTAAATGTTATGGGTCAATATTAAGGTCTGATATTGCGCCTTGCGTTAGTTAACCATTGAAAGATGTCTTTGAATTTTTAAAGCATTTTAGAACGCTTATTTCTTCATTTTAAGCTTCTCAGAACATTCTATTTCGCATAGGCATACATAGTAAATTTTAGGGTCATGCTGTGTACCACCTAATTGACCTATAATTATTTCCTGTGGTAAGGTACACTATTACCCTGTAATATAATACGTGGTACAATTTAAAAATTATAGGTCAATATTAAGGTCCGATACCGTGCCGTTAGTTAACATAGAAAAGTGTCTTCGTATTTCCTTGTTTTAATGCACTATTTAAAATATACATAGTGTACCCCTAATTGACCTATAATTATTTCCTGTGGTAGGGTGCACTATTACCCTGTAATATAATACCTGGTCCAATTTAAATATTATGGGTCAATATTAAGGTCTGATATTGCGCCTTGCGCTAGTTAACCATTGAAAGATGTCTTTGAATTTTTAAAGCATTTTAGAACGCTTATTTCTTCATTTTAAGCTTCTCAGAACACTTTATTTCGCATAGGCATACATAGTAAAATTTAGGGTCACGCTGTGTACCCCCTAAATGACCTATAATTATTTCCTGTGGTAGGGCACACTATTACCCTGTAATATAATACGTGGTCCAATTTAAAAATTATAGGTCAATATTAAGGTCCGATACCGTGCCGTTAGTTAACATAGAAAAATGTCTTTGAATTTTTAAAGCATTTTAGAACGCTTATTTCCTCATTTTAAGCTTCTCAGAACACTTTATTTCGCATAGGCATACATAGTAAACTTTAGGGTCACTCTGTGTACCCCCTAATTGACCTATAATTATTTCCTGTGGTAGGGTACACTATAACCCTGTAATATAATACGTGGTCCTGTTTAAAAATTATAGGTCAATATTAAGGTCCGATACCGTGCCGTTAGTTAACATAGAAAAGTGTCTTCGTATTTCCTTGTTTTAATGCACTATTTAAAATATACATAGTGTATCCCCTAATTGACCTATAATTATTTCCTGTGGTAGGGTACATTATTACCCTGTAATATAATACGTGGTCCAATTTAAAAATTATAGGTCAATATTAAGGTCCGATACCGTGCCGTTAGTTAACATAGAAAAATGTCTTTGAATTTTTAAAAGCATTTTAGAACGCTTATTTCCTCATTTTAAGCTTCTCAGAACAATTTATTTCGCATAGGCATACATAGTAAAATTTAGGGTCACGCTGTGTACCCCCTAAATGACCTATAATTAATTCCTGTGGTAGGGTACACTATTACCCTGTAATATAATACGTGGTCCAATGTAAAAATTATAGGTCAATATTAAGTTCCGATACCGTTAGTTAACATTGAAAAATGTCTTCGTATTTCCTTGTTTTAATGCACTATTTAAAATATACATAGTGTACCCCCTAATTGACCTATAATTATTTCCTGTAGTAGGGTACACTATTACCCTGTAATACAATACCTTGTTCAATTTAAATATTATGGGTCAATATTAAGGTTTGATATTGCGCCTTGCGTTAGTTAACCATTGAAAGATGTCTTTGAATTTTAAAGCATTTTAGAACGCTTATTTCTTCATTTTAAGCTTCTCAGAACACTTTATTTCGCATAGGCATACATAGTAAACTTTAGGGTCACGCTGTGTACCCCCTAATTGACCTATAATTATTTCCTGTGGTAGGGTACACTATTACCCTGTAATATAATAGGTGGTCCAATTTAAAAATTATAGGTCAATATTAAGGTCCGATACCGTGCCGTTAGTTAGCATAGAAAAATGTCTTTGAATTTTAAAAGCATTTTAGAACGCTTATTTCCTCATTTTAAGCTTCTCAGAACACTTTATTTCGCATAGGCATACATAGTAAACTTTAGGGTCACACTGTGTACCCCCTAATTGACCTATAATTATTTCCTGTGGTAGGGTACACTATTACCCTGTAATATAATACGTGGTCCAATTTAAAAATTATGGGTCAATATTAAGGTCCGATACCGTGCCGTTAGTTAACATAGAAAAGTGTCTTCGTATTTCCTTGTTTTAATGCACAATTTAAAATATACATAGTGTACCCCCTAATTGACCTATAATTATTTCCTGTGGTAAAGTACACTATTACCCTGTAATATAATACCTGGTCCAATTTAAATATTATGGGTCAATATTAAGGTCTGATATTGCGCCTTGCGTTAGTTAACCATTGAAAGATGTCTTTGAATTTTTAAAGCATTTTAGAACGCTTATTTCTTCATTTTAAGCATCTCAGAACAACTCTATTTCGCATAGGCATACATAGTAAAATTTAGGGTCACGCTGTGTACCCCCTAAATGACCTATAATTATTTCCTGTGGTAGGGTACATTATTACCCTGTAATATAATACGTGGTCCAATTTAAAAATTATAGGTCAATATTAAGGTCCGATACCGTGCCGTTAGTTAACATAGAAAAATGTCTTTGAATTTTTAAAGCATTTTAGAACGCTTATTTCCTCATTTTAAGCTTCTCAGAACACTTTATTTCGCATAGGCATACATAGTAAAATTTAGGGTCACGCTGTGTACCCCCTAAATGACCTATAATTAATTCCTGTGGTAGGGTACACTATTACCTGTAATATAATACGTGGTCCAATGTAAAAATTATAGGTCAATATTAAGTTCCGATACCGTGCCGTTAGTTAACATTGAAAAATGTCTTCGTATTTCCTTGCTTTAATGCACTATTTAAAATATACATAGTGTACCCCCTAATTGACCTATAATTATTTCCTGTGGTAGGGTACACTATTACCCTGTAATACAATACCTTGTTCAATTTAAATATTATGGGTCAATATTAAGGTTTGATATTGCGCCTTGCGTTAGTTAACCATTGAAAGATGTCTTTGAATTTTTAAAGCATTTTAGAACGCTTATTTCTTCATTTTAAGCTTCTCAGAACACTTTATTTCGCATAGGCATACATAGTAAACTTTAGGGTCACGCTGTGTACCCCTAATTGACCTATAATTATTTCCTGTGGTAGGGTACACTATTACCCTGTAATATAATAGGTGGTCCAATTTAAAAATTATAGGTCAATATTAAGGTCCGATACCGTGCCGTTAGTTAGCATAGAAAAATGTCTTTGAATTTTAAAAGCATTTTAGAACGCTTATTTCCTCATTTTAAGCTTCTCAGAACACTTTATTTCGCATAGGCATACATAGTAAACTTTAGGGTCACACTGTGTACCCCCTAATTGACCTATAATTATTTCCTGTGGTAGGGTACACTATTACCCTGTAATATAATACGTGGTCCAATTTAAAAATTATGGTTCAATATAAGGTCCGATACCGTGCCGTTAGTTAACATAGAAAAGTGTCTTCGTATTTCCTTGTTTTAATGCACAATTTAAAATATACATAGTGTACCCCCTAATTGACCTATAATTATTTCCTGTGGTAGGGTACACTATTACCCTGTAATATAATACCTGGTCCAATTTAAATATTATGGGTCAATATTAAGGTCTGATATTGCGCCTTGCGCTAGTTAACCATTGAAAGATGTCTTTGAATTTTTAAAGCATTTTAGAACGCTTATTTCTTCATTTTAAGCTTCTCAGAACACTCTATTTCGCATAAGCATACATAGTAAAATTTAGGGTCACGCTGTGTACCCCCTAAATTGACCTATAAATATTTCCTGTGGTAGGGTACACTATTACCCTGTAATATAATACGTGGTCCAATTTAAAAATTATAGGTCAATATTAAGGTCCGATACCGTGCCGTTAGTTAGCATAGAAAAATGTCTTTGAATTTTTAAAGCATTTTAGAACGCTTATTTCCTCATTTTAAGCTTCTCAGAACACTTTATTTCGCATAGGCATACATAGTAAACTTTAGGGTCACTCTGCGTACCCCCTAATTGACCTATAATTATTTCCTGTGGTAGGTACACTATAACCCTGTAATATAATACGTGGTCCAATTTAAAAATTATAGGTCAATATTAAGGTCCGATACCGTGCCGTTAGTTAACATAGAAAAGTGTCTTCGTATTTCTTGTTTTAATGCACTATTTAAAATATACATAGTGTACCCCCTAATTGACCTATAATTATTTCCTGTGGAAGGGTACACTAATACCCTGTAATATAATACCTGGTCCAATTTAAATGTTATGGGTCAATATTAAGGTCTGATATTGCGCCTTGCGTTAGTTAACCATTGAAAGATGTCTTTGAATTTTTAAAGCATTTTAGAACGCTTATTTCTTCATTTTAAGCTTCTCAGAACATTCTATTTCGCATAGGCATACATAGTAAATTTTAGGGTCATGCTGTGTACCACCTAATTGACCTATAATTATTTCCTGTGGTAAGGTACACTATTACCCTGTAATATAATACGTGGTACAATTTAAAAATTATAGGTCAATATTAAGGTCCGATACCGTGCCGTTAGTTAACATAGAAAAAGTGTCTTCGTATTTCCTTGTTTTAATGCACTATTTAAAATATACATAGTGTACCCCTAATTGACCTATAATTATTTCCTGTGGTAGGGTGCACTATTACCCTGTAATATAATACCTGGTCCAATTTAAATATTATGGGTCAATATTAAGGTCTGATATTGCGCCTTGCGCTAGTTAACCATTGAAAGATGTCTTTGAATTTTTAAAGCATTTTAGAACGCTTATTTCTTCATTTTAAGCTTCTCAGAACACTTTATTTCGCATAGGCATACATAGTAAAATTTAGGGTCACGCTGTGTACCCCCTAAATGACCTATAATTATTTCCTGTGGTAGGGCACACTATTACCCTGTAATATAATACGTGGTCCAATTTAAAAATTATAGGTTAATATTAAGGTCCGATACCGTGCCGTTAGTTAACATAGAAAAATGTCTTTGAATTTTTAAAGCATTTTAGAACGCTTATTTCCTCATTTTAAGCTTCTCAGAACACTTTATTTCGCATAGGCATACATAGTAAACTTCAGGGTCACTCTGTGTACCCCCTAATTGACCTATAATTATTTCCTGTGGTAGGGTACACTATAACCCTGTAATATAATACGTGGTCCTGTTTAAAAATTATAGGTCAATATTAAGGTCCGATACCGTGCCGTTAGTTAACATAGAAAAGTGTCTTCGTATTTCCTTGTTTTAATGCACTATTTAAAATATACATAGTGTATCCCCTAATTGACCTATAATTATTTCCTGTGGTAGGGTACACTATTACCCTGTAATATAATACCTGGTCCAATTTAAATATTATGGGTCAATATTAAGGTCTGATATTGCGCCTTGCGTTAGTTAACCATTGAAAGATGTCTTTGAATTTTTAAAGCATTTTTGAACGCTTATTTCTTCATTTTAAGCATCTCAGAACACTCTATTTTGCATAGGCATACATAGTAAAATTTAGGGTCACGCTGTGTACCCCCTAAATGACCTATAATTATTTCCTGTGGTAGGGTGCACTATTTCCCTGTAATATAATACGTGGTCCAATTTAAAAATTATAGGTCAATATTAAGGTCCGATAACGTGCCGTTAGTTAACATAGAAAAATGTCTTTGAATTTTTAAAGCATTTTCGAACGCTTATTTCCTCATTTTAAGCTTCTCAGAACACTTTATTTCGCATAGGCATACATAGTAAACTTTAGGGTCACTCTGTGTACCCCCTAATTGACCTATAATTATTTCCTGTGGTAGGGTACACTATAACCCTGTAATATAATACGTGGTCCAATTTAAAAATTATAGGTCAATATTAAGGTCCGATACCGTGCCGTTAGTTAGCATAGAAAAGTGTCTTCGTATTTCCTTGTTTTAATGCACAATTTAAAATATACATAGTGTACCCCCTAATTGACCTATAATTATTTCCTGTGGTAGGGTACACTATTACCCTGTAATATAATACCTGGTCCAATTTAAATATTATGGGTCAATATTAAGGTCTGATATTGCGCCTTGGGCTAGTTAACCATTGAAAGATGTCTTTGAATTTTTAAAGCATTTTTGAACGCTTATTTCTTCATTTTAAGCATCTCAGAACACTCTATTTCGCATAGGCATACATAGTAAAATTTAGGGTCACGCTGTGTACCCCCTAAATGACCTATAATTATTTCCTGTGGTAGGGTACATTATTACCCTGTAATATAATACGTGGTCCAATTTAAAAATTATAGGTCAATATTAAGGTCCGATACCGTGCCGTTAGTTAGCATAGAAAAGTGTCTTCGTATTTCCTTGTTTTAATGCACAATTTAAAATATACATAGTGTACCCCCTAATTGACCTATAATTATTTCCTGTGGTAGGGTACACTATTACCCTGTAATATAATACCTGGTCCAATTTAAATATTATGGGTCAATATTAAGGACTGATATTGCGCCTTGGGCTAGTTAACCATTGAAAGATGTCTTTGAATTTTTAAAGCATTTTTGAACGCTTATTTCTTCATTTTAAGCATCTCAGAACACTCTATTTCGCATAGGCATACATAGTAAAATTTAGGGTCACACTGTGTACCCCTTAAATGACCTATAATTATTTCCTGTGGTAGGGTACATTATTACTCTGTAATATAATACGTGGTCCAATTTAAAAATTATAGGTCAATATTAAGGTCCGATACCGTGCCGTTAGTTAACATAGAAAAATGTCTTTGAATTTTTAAAGCATTTTAGAACGCTTATTTCCTCATTTTAAGCTTCTCAGAACAATTTATTTCGCTTAGGCATACATAGTAAAATTTAGGGTCACGCTGTGTACCCCCTAAATGACCTATAATTAATTCCTGTGGTAGGGTACACTATTACCCTGTAATATAATACGTGGTCCAATGTAAAAATTATAGGTCAATATTAAGTTCCGATACCGTGCCGTTAGTTAACATTGAAAAATGTCTTCGTATTTCCTTGTTTTAATGCACTATTTAAAATATACATAGTGTACCCCCTAATTGACCTATAATTATTTCCTGTAGTAGGGTACACTATTACCCTGTAATACAATACCTTGTTCAATTTAAATATTATGGGTCAATATTAAGGTTTGATATTGCGCCTTGCGTTAGTTAACCATTGAAAGATGTCTTTGAATTTTTAAAGCATTTTAGAACGCTTATTTCTTCATTTTAAGCTTCTCAGAACACTTTATTTCGGATAGGCATACATAGTAAACTTTAGGGTCACGCTGTGTACCCCCTATTTGACCTATAATTATTTCCTGTGGTAGGGTACACTATTACCCTGTAATATAATAGGTGGTCCAATTTAAAAATTATAGGTCAATATTAAGGTCCGATACCGTGCCGTTAGTTAGCATAGAAAAATGTCTTTGAATTTTAAAAGCATTTTAGAACGCTTATTTCCTCATTTTAAGCTTCTCAGAACAATTTATTTCGCTTAGGCATACATAGTAAAATTTAGGGTCACGCTGTGTACCCCCTAAATGACCTATAATTAATTCCTGTGGTAGGGTACACTATTACCCTGTAATATAATACGTGGTCCAATGTAAAAATTATAGGTCAATATTAAGTTCCGATACCGTGCCGTTAGTTAACATTGAAAAATGTCTTCGTATTTCCTTGTTTTAATGCACTATTTAAAATATACATAGTGTACCCCCTAATTGACCTATAATTATTTCCTGTAGTAGGGTACACTATTACCCTGTAATACAATACCTTGTTCAATTTAAATATTATGGGTCAATATTAAGGTCTGATATTGCGCCTTGCGTTAGTTAACCATTGAGAGATGTCTTTGAATTTTTAAAGCATTTTAGAACGCTTATTTCTTCATTTTAAGCTTCTCAGAACACTTTATTTCGCATAGGCATACATAGTAAACTTTAGGGTCACACTGTGTACCCCCTAATTGACCTATAATTATTTCCTGTGGTAGGGTACACTATTACCCTGTAATATAATACGTGGTCCAATTTAAAAATTATGGGTCAATATTAAGGTCCGATACCGTGCCGTTAGTTAACATAGAAAAGTGTCTTCGTATTTCCTTGTTTTAATGCACAATTTAAAATATACATAGTGTACCCCCTAATTGACCTATAATTATTTCCTGTGGTAGAGTACACTATTACCCTGTAATATAATACCTGGTCCAATTTAAATATTATGGGTCAATATTAAGGTCTGATATTGCGCCTTGCGCTAGTTAACCATTGAAAGATGTCTTTGAATTTTTAAAGCATTTTAGAACGCTTATTTCTTCATTTTAAGCTTCTCAGAACACTTTATTTCGCATAAGCATACATAGTAAAATTTAGGGTCACGCTGTGTACCCCCTAATTGACCTATAGATATTTCCTGTGGTAGGGTACACTATTACCCTGTAATATAATACGTGGTCCAATTTAAAAATTATAGGTCAATATTAAGGTCCGATACCGTGCCGTTAGTTAGCATAGAAAAATGTCTTTGAATTTTTAAAGCATTTTAGAACGCTTATTTCCTCATTTTAAGCTTCTCAGAACACTTTATTTCGCATAGGCATACATAGTAAACTTTAGGGTCACTCTGCGTACCCCCTAATTGACCTATAATTATTTCCTGTGGTAGGGTACACTATAACCCTGTAATATAATACGTGGTCCAATTTAAAAATTATAGGTCAATATTAAGGTCCGATACCGTGCCGTTAGTTAACATAGAAAAGTGTCTTCGTATTTCCTTGTTTTAATGCACTATTTAAAATATACATAGTGTACCCCCTAATTGACCTATAATTATTTCCTGTGGAAGGGTACACTATTACCCTGTAATATAATACCTGGTCCAATTTAAATATTATGGGTCAATATTAAGGTCTGATATTGCGCCTTGCGTTAGTTAACCATTGAAAGATGTCTTTGAATTTTTAAAGCATTTTAGAACGCTTATTTCTTCATTTTAAGCATCTCAGAACACTCTATTTCGCATAGGCATACATAGTAAAATTTAGGGTCACGCTGTGTACCCCCTAAATGACCTATAATTATTTCCTGTGGTAGGGTACATTATTACCCTGTAATATAATACGTGGTCCAATTTAAAAATTATAGGTCAATATTAAGGTCCGATACCGTGCCGTTAGTTAACATAGAAAAATGTCTTTGAATTTTTAAAGCATTTTAGAACGCTTATTTCCTCATTTTAAGCTTCTCAGAACACTTTATTTCGCATAGGCATACATAGTAAAATTTAGGGTCACGCTGTGTACCCCCTAAATGACCTATAATTAATTCCTGTGGTAGGGTACACTATTACCCTGTAATATAATACGTGGTCCAATGTAAAAATTATAGGTCAATATTAAGTTCCGATACCGTGCCGTTAGTTAACATTGAAAAATGTCTTCGTATTTCCTTGTTTTAATGCACTATTTAAAATATACATAGTGTACCCCCTAATTGACCTATAATTATTTCCTGTAGTAGGGTACACTATTACCCTGTAATACAATACCTTGTTCAATTTAAATATTATGGGTCAATATTAAGGTCTGATATTGCGCCTTGCGTTAGTTAACCATTGAGAGATGTCTTTGAATTTTTAAAGCATTTTAGAACGCTTATTTCTTCATTTTAAGCTTCTCAGAACACTTTATTTCGCATAGGCATACATAGTAAACTTTAGGGTCACACTGTGTACCCCCTAATTGACCTATAATTATTTCCTGTGGTAGGGTACACTATTACCCTGTAATATAATACGTGGTCCAATTTAAAAATTATGGGTCAATATTAAGGTCCGATACCGTGCCGTTAGTTAACATAGAAAAGTGTCTTCGTATTTCCTTGTTTTAATGCACAATTTAAAATATACATAGTGTACCCCCTAATTGACCTATAATTATTTCCTGTGGTAGAGTACACTATTACCCTGTAATATAATACCTGGTCCAATTTAAATATTATGGGTCAATATTAAGGTCTGATATTGCGCCTTGCGCTAGTTAACCATTGAAAGATGTCTTTGAATTTTTAAAGCATTTTAGAACGCTTATTTCTTCATTTTAAGCTTCTCAGAACACTTTATTTCGCATAAGCATACATAGTAAAATTTAGGGTCACGCTGTGTACCCCCTAATTGACCTATAGATATTTCCTGTGGTAGGGTACACTATTACCCTGTAATATAATACGTGGTCCAATTTAAAAATTATAGGTCAATATTAAGGTCCGATACCGTGCCGTTAGTTAGCATAGAAAAATGTCTTTGAATTTTTAAAGCATTTTAGAACGCTTATTTCCTCATTTTAAGCTTCTCAGAACACTTTATTTCGCATAGGCATACATAGTAAACTTTAGGGTCACTCTGCGTACCCCCTAATTGACCTATAATTATTTCCTGTGGTAGGGTACACTATAACCCTGTAATATAATACGTGGTCCAATTTAAAAATTATAGGTCAATATTAAGGTCCGATACCGTGCCGTTAGTTAACATAGAAAAGTGTCTTCGTATTTCCTTGTTTTAATGCACTATTTAAAATATACATAGTGTACCCCCTAATTGACCTATAATTATTTCCTGTGGAAGGGTACACTATTACCCTGTAATATAATACCTGGTCCAATTTAAATATTATGGGTCAATATTAAGGTCTGATATTGCGCCTTGCGTTAGTTAACCATTGAAAGATGTCTTTGAATTTTTAAAGCATTTTAGAACGCTTATTTCTTCATTTTAAGCATCTCAGAACACTCTATTTCGCATAGGCATACATAGTAAAATTTAGGGTCACGCTGTGTACCCCCTAAATGACCTATAATTATTTCCTGTGGTAGGGTACATTATTACCCTGTAATATAATACGTGGTCCAATTTAAAAATTATAGGTCAATATTAAGGTCCGATACCGTGCCGTTAGTTAACATAGAAAAATGTCTTTGAATTTTTAAAGCATTTTAGAACGCTTATTTCCTCATTTTAAGCTTCTCAGAACACTTTATTTCGCATAGGCATACATAGTAAAATTTAGGGTCACGCTGTGTACCCCCTAAATGACCTATAATTAATTCCTGTGGTAGGGTACACTATTACCCTGTAATATAATACGTGGTCCAATGTAAAAATTATAGGTCAATATTAAGTTCCGATACCGTGCCGTTAGTTAACATTGAAAAATGTCTTCGTATTTCCTTGTTTTAATGCACTATTTAAAATATACATAGTGTACCCCCTAATTGACCTATAATTATTTCCTGTGGTAGGGTACACTATTACCCTGTAATACAATACCTTGTTCAATTTAAATATTATGGGTCAATATTAAGGTTTGATATTGCGCCTTGCGTTAGTTAACCATTGAAAGATGTCTTTGAATTTTTAAAGCATTTTAGAACGCTTATTTCTTCATTTTAAGCTTCTCAGAACACTTTATTTCGCATAGGCATACATAGTAAACTTTAGGGTCACGTTGTGTACCCCCTAATTGACCTATAATTATTTTCTGTGGTAGGGTACACTATTACCCTGTAATATAATAGGTGGTCCAATTTAAAAATTATAGGTCAATATTAAGGTCCGATACCGTGCCGTTAGTTAGCATAGAAAAATGTCTTTGAATTTTAAAAGCATTTTAGAACGCTTATTTCCTCATTTTAAGCTTCTCAGAACACTTTATTTCGCATAGGCATACATAGTAAACTTTAGGGTCACACTGTGTACCCCCTAATTGACCTATAATTATTTCCTGTGGTAGGGTACACTATTACCCTGTAATATAATACGTGGTCCAATTTAAAAATTATGGGTCAATATTAAGGTCCGATACCGTGCCGTTAGTTAACATAGAAAAGTGTCTTCGTATTTCCTTGTTTTAATGCACAATTTAAAATAAACATAGTGTACCCCCTAATTGACCTATAATTATTTCCTGTGGTAGGGTACACTATTACCCTGTAATATAATACCTGGTCCAATTTAAATATTATGGGTCAATATTAAGGTCTGATATTGCGCCTTGCGCTAGTTAACCATTGAAAGATGTCTTTGAATTTTTAAAGCATTTTAGAACGCTTATTTCTTCATTTTAAGCTTCTCAGAACACTCTATTTCGCATAAGCATACATAGTAAAATTTAGGGTCACGCTGTGTACCCCCTAAATGACCTATAAATATTTCCTGTGGTAGGGTACACTATTACCCTGTAATATAATACGTGGTCCAATTTAAAAATTATAGGTCAATATTAAGGTCCGATACCGTGCCGTTAGTTAGCATAGAAAAATGTCTTTGAATTTTTAAAGCATTTTAGAACGCTTATTTCCTCATTTTAAGCTTCTCAGAACACTTTATTTCGCATAGGCATACATAGTAAACTTTAGGGTCACTCTGCGTACCCCCTAATTGACCTATAATTATTTCCTGTGGTAGGGTACACTATAACCCTGTAATATAATACGTGGTCCAATTTAAAAATTATAGGTCAATATTAAGGTCCGATACCGTGCCGTTAGTTAACATAGAAAAGTGTCTTCGTATTTCCTTGTTTTAATGCACTATTTAAAATATACATAGTGTACCCCTAATTGACCTATAATTATTTCCTGTGGTAGGGTGCACTATTACCCTGTAATATAATACCTGGTCCAATTTAAATATTATGGGTCAATATTAAGGTCTGATATTGCGCCTTGCGCTAGTTAACCATTGAAAGATGTCTTTGAATTTTTAAAGCATTTTAGAACGCTTATTTCTTCATTTTAAGCTTCTCAGAACACTTTATTTCGCATAGGCATACATAGTAAAATTTAGGGTCACGCTGTGTACCCCCTAAATGACCTATAATTATTTCCTGTGGTAGGGCACACTATTACCCTGTAATATAATACGTGGTCCAATTTAAAAATTATAGGTCAATATTAAGGTCCGATACCGTGCCGTTAGTTAACATAGAAAAATGTCTTTGAATTTTTAAAGCATTTTAGAACGCTTATTTCCTCATTTTAAGCTTCTCAGAACACTTTATTTCGCATAGGCATACATAGTAAACTTTAGGGTCACTCTGTGTACCCCCTAATTGACCTATAATTATTTCCTGTGGTAGGGTACACTATAACCCTGTAATATAATACGTGGTCCTGTTTAAAAATTATAGGTCACTATTAAGGTCCGATACCGTGCCGTTAGTTAACATAGAAAAGTGTCTTCGTATTTCCTTGTTTTAATGCACTATTTAAAATATACATAGTGTATCCCCTAATTGACCTATAATTATTTCCTGTGGTAGGGTACACTATTACCCTGTAATATAATACCTGGTCCAATTTAAATATTATGGGTCAATATTAAGGTCTGATATTGCGCCTTGCGTTAGTTAACCATTGAGAGATGTCTTTGAATTTTTAAAGCATTTTAGAACGCTTATTTCTTCATTTTAAGCTTCTCAGAACACTTTATTTCGCATAGGCATACATAGTAAACTTTAGGGTCACACTGTGTACCCCCTAATTGACCTATAATTATTTCCTGTGGTAGGGTACACTATTACCCTGTAATATAATACGTGGTCCAATTTAAAAATTATGGGTCAATATTAAGGTCCGATACCGTGCCGTTAGTTAACATAGAAAAGTGTCTTCGTATTTCCTTGTTTTAATGCACAATTTAAAATATACATAGTGTACCCCCTAATTGACCTATAATTATTTCCTGTGGTAGAGTACACTATTACCCTGTAATATAATACCTGGTCCAATTTAAATATTATGGGTCAATATTAAGGTCTGATATTGCGCCTTGCGCTAGTTAACCATTGAAAGATGTCTTTGAATTTTTAAAGCATTTTAGAACGCTTATTTCTTCATTTTAAGCTTCTCAGAACACTTTATTTCGCATAAGCATACATAGTAAAATTTAGGGTCACGCTGTGTACCCCCTAATTGACCTATAGATATTTCCTGTGGTAGGGTACACTATTACCCTGTAATATAATACGTGGTCCAATTTAAAAATTATAGGTCAATATTAAGGTCCGATACCGTGCCGTTAGTTAGCATAGAAAAATGTCTTTGAATTTTTAAAGCATTTTAGAACGCTTATTTCCTCATTTTAAGCTTCTCAGAACACTTTATTTCGCATAGGCATACATAGTAAACTTTAGGGTCACTCTGCGTACCCCCTAATTGACCTATAATTATTTCCTGTGGTAGGGTACACTATAACCCTGTAATATAATACGTGGTCCAATTTAAAAATTATAGGTCAATATTAAGGTCCGATACCGTGCCGTTAGTTAACATAGAAAAGTGTCTTCGTATTTCCTTGTTTTAATGCACTATTTAAAATATACATAGTGTACCCCCTAATTGACCTATAATTATTTCCTGTGGAAGGGTACACTATTACCCTGTAATATAATACCTGGTCCAATTTAAATATTATGGGTCAATATTAAGGTCTGATATTGCGCCTTGCGTTAGTTAACCATTGAAAGATGTCTTTGAATTTTTAAAGCATTTTAGAACGCTTATTTCTTCATTTTAAGCATCTCAGAACACTCTATTTCGCATAGGCATACATAGTAAAATTTAGGGTCACGCTGTGTACCCCCTAAATGACCTATAATTATTTCCTGTGGTAGGGTACATTATTACCCTGTAATATAATACGTGGTCCAATTTAAAAATTATAGGTCAATATTAAGGTCCGATACCGTGCCGTTAGTTAACATAGAAAAATGTCTTTGAATTTTTAAAGCATTTTAGAACGCTTATTTCCTCATTTTAAGCTTCTCAGAACACTTTATTTCGCATAGGCATACATAGTAAAATTTAGGGTCACGCTGTGTACCCCCTAAATGACCTATAATTAATTCCTGTGGTAGGGTACACTATTACCCTGTAATATAATACGTGGTCCAATGTAAAAATTATAGGTCAATATTAAGTTCCGATACCGTGCCGTTAGTTAACATTGAAAAATGTCTTCGTATTTCCTTGTTTTAATGCACTATTTAAAATATACATAGTGTACCCCCTAATTGACCTATAATTATTTCCTGTAGTAGGGTACACTATTACCCTGTAATACAATACCTTGTTCAATTTAAATATTATGGGTCAATATTAAGGTCTGATATTGCGCCTTGCGTTAGTTAACCATTGAGAGATGTCTTTGAATTTTTAAAGCATTTTAGAACGCTTATTTCTTCATTTTAAGCTTCTCAGAACACTTTATTTCGCATAGGCATACATAGTAAACTTTAGGGTCACACTGTGTACCCCCTAATTGACCTATAATTATTTCCTGTGGTAGGGTACACTATTACCCTGTAATATAATACGTGGTCCAATTTAAAAATTATGGGTCAATATTAAGGTCCGATACCGTGCCGTTAGTTAACATAGAAAAGTGTCTTCGTATTTCCTTGTTTTAATGCACAATTTAAAATATACATAGTGTACCCCCTAATTGACCTATAATTATTTCCTGTGGTAGAGTACACTATTACCCTGTAATATAATACCTGGTCCAATTTAAATATTATGGGTCAATATTAAGGTCTGATATTGCGCCTTGCGCTAGTTAACCATTGAAAGATGTCTTTGAATTTTTAAAGCATTTTAGAACGCTTATTTCTTCATTTTAAGCTTCTCAGAACACTTTATTTCGCATAAGCATACATAGTAAAATTTAGGGTCACGCTGTGTACCCCCTAATTGACCTATAGATATTTCCTGTGGTAGGGTACACTATTACCCTGTAATATAATACGTGGTCCAATTTAAAAATTATAGGTCAATATTAAGGTCCGATACCGTGCCGTTAGTTAGCATAGAAAAATGTCTTTGAATTTTTAAAGCATTTTAGAACGCTTATTTCCTCATTTTAAGCTTCTCAGAACACTTTATTTCGCATAGGCATACATAGTAAACTTTAGGGTCACTCTGCGTACCCCCTAATTGACCTATAATTATTTCCTGTGGTAGGGTACACTATAACCCTGTAATATAATACGTGGTCCAATTTAAAAATTATAGGTCAATATTAAGGTCCGATACCGTGCCGTTAGTTAACATAGAAAAGTGTCTTCGTATTTCCTTGTTTTAATGCACTATTTAAAATATACATAGTGTACCCCCTAATTGACCTATAATTATTTCCTGTGGAAGGGTACACTATTACCCTGTAATATAATACCTGGTCCAATTTAAATATTATGGGTCAATATTAAGGTCTGATATTGCGCCTTGCGTTAGTTAACCATTGAAAGATGTCTTTGAATTTTTAAAGCATTTTAGAACGCTTATTTCTTCATTTTAAGCATCTCAGAACACTCTATTTCGCATAGGCATACATAGTAAAATTTAGGGTCACGCTGTGTACCCCCTAAATGACCTATAATTATTTCCTGTGGTAGGGTACATTATTACCCTGTAATATAATACGTGGTCCAATTTAAAAATTATAGGTCAATATTAAGGTCCGATACCGTGCCGTTAGTTAACATAGAAAAATGTCTTTGAATTTTTAAAGCATTTTAGAACGCTTATTTCCTCATTTTAAGCTTCTCAGAACACTTTATTTCGCATAGGCATACATAGTAAAATTTAGGGTCACGCTGTGTACCCCCTAAATGACCTATAATTAATTCCTGTGGTAGGGTACACTATTACCCTGTAATATAATACGTGGTCCAATGTAAAAATTATAGGTCAATATTAAGTTCCGATACCGTGCCGTTAGTTAACATTGAAAAATGTCTTCGTATTTCCTTGTTTTAATGCACTATTTAAAATATACATAGTGTACCCCCTAATTGACCTATAATTATTTCCTGTGGTAGGGTACACTATTACCCTGTAATACAATACCTTGTTCAATTTAAATATTATGGGTCAATATTAAGGTTTGATATTGCGCCTTGCGTTAGTTAACCATTGAAAGATGTCTTTGAATTTTTAAAGCATTTTAGAACGCTTATTTCTTCATTTTAAGCTTCTCAGAACACTTTATTTCGCATAGGCATACATAGTAAACTTTAGGGTCACGTTGTGTACCCCCTAATTGACCTATAATTATTTTCTGTGGTAGGGTACACTATTACCCTGTAATATAATAGGTGGTCCAATTTAAAAATTATAGGTCAATATTAAGGTCCGATACCGTGCCGTTAGTTAGCATAGAAAAATGTCTTTGAATTTTAAAAGCATTTTAGAACGCTTATTTCCTCATTTTAAGCTTCTCAGAACACTTTATTTCGCATAGGCATACATAGTAAACTTTAGGGTCACACTGTGTACCCCCTAATTGACCTATAATTATTTCCTGTGGTAGGGTACACTATTACCCTGTAATATAATACGTGGTCCAATTTAAAAATTATGGGTCAATATTAAGGTCCGATACCGTGCCGTTAGTTAACATAGAAAAGTGTCTTCGTATTTCCTTGTTTTAATGCACAATTTAAAATAAACATAGTGTACCCCCTAATTGACCTATAATTATTTCCTGTGGTAGGGTACACTATTACCCTGTAATATAATACCTGGTCCAATTTAAATATTATGGGTCAATATTAAGGTCTGATATTGCGCCTTGCGCTAGTTAACCATTGAAAGATGTCTTTGAATTTTTAAAGCATTTTAGAACGCTTATTTCTTCATTTTAAGCTTCTCAGAACACTCTATTTCGCATAAGCATACATAGTAAAATTTAGGGTCACGCTGTGTACCCCCTAAATGACCTATAAATATTTCCTGTGGTAGGGTACACTATTACCCTGTAATATAATACGTGGTCCAATTTAAAAATTATAGGTCAATATTAAGGTCCGATACCGTGCCGTTAGTTAGCATAGAAAAATGTCTTTGAATTTTTAAAGCATTTTAGAACGCTTATTTCCTCATTTTAAGCTTCTCAGAACACTTTATTTCGCATAGGCATACATAGTAAACTTTAGGGTCACTCTGCGTACCCCCTAATTGACCTATAATTATTTCCTGTGGTAGGGTACACTATAACCCTGTAATATAATACGTGGTCCAATTTAAAAATTATAGGTCAATATTAAGGTCCGATACCGTGCCGTTAGTTAACATAGAAAAGTGTCTTCGTATTTCCTTGTTTTAATGCACTATTTAAAATATACATAGTGTACCCCTAATTGACCTATAATTATTTCCTGTGGTAGGGTGCACTATTACCCTGTAATATAATACCTGGTCCAATTTAAATATTATGGGTCAATATTAAGGTCTGATATTGCGCCTTGCGCTAGTTAACCATTGAAAGATGTCTTTGAATTTTTAAAGCATTTTAGAACGCTTATTTCTTCATTTTAAGCTTCTCAGAACACTTTATTTCGCATAGGCATACATAGTAAAATTTAGGGTCACGCTGTGTACCCCCTAAATGACCTATAATTATTTCCTGTGGTAGGGCACACTATTACCCTGTAATATAATACGTGGTCCAATTTAAAAATTATAGGTCAATATTAAGGTCCGATACCGTGCCGTTAGTTAACATAGAAAAATGTCTTTGAATTTTTAAAGCATTTTAGAACGCTTATTTCCTCATTTTAAGCTTCTCAGAACACTTTATTTCGCATAGGCATACATAGTAAACTTTAGGGTCACTCTGTGTACCCCCTAATTGACCTATAATTATTTCCTGTGGTAGGGTACACTATAACCCTGTAATATAATACGTGGTCCTGTTTAAAAATTATAGGTCACTATTAAGGTCCGATACCGTGCCGTTAGTTAACATAGAAAAGTGTCTTCGTATTTCCTTGTTTTAATGCACTATTTAAAATATACATAGTGTATCCCCTAATTGACCTATAATTATTTCCTGTGGTAGGGTACACTATTACCCTGTAATATAATACCTGGTCCAATTTAAATATTATGGGTCAATATTAAGGTCTGATATTGCGCCTTGCGTTAGTTAACCATTGAAAGATGTCTTTGAATTTTTAAAGCATTTTGAACGCTTATTTCTTCATTTTAAGCATCTCAGAACACTCTATTTCGCATAGGCATACATAGTAAAATTTAGGGTCACGCTGTGTACCCCCTAAATGACCTATAATTATTTCCTGTGGTAGGGTGCACTATTTCCCTGTAATATAATACGTGGTCCAATTTAAAAATTATAGGTCAATATTAAGGTCCGATAACGTGCCGTTAGTTAACATAGAAAAGTGTCTTCGAATTTCCTTGTTTTAATGCACTATTTAAAATATACATAGTGTACCCCCTAATTGACCTATAAGTATTTCCTGTGGTAGGGTACACTATTACCCTGTGATATAATACCTGGTTCAAGTTAAATATTATGGGTCAATATTAAGGTCTGATATTGCGCCTTGCGTTAGTTAACCATTGAAAGATGTCTTTGAATTTTTAAAGCATTTTAGAACGCTTATTTCTTCATTTTAAGCTTCTCAGAACACTCTATTTCGCATAGGCATACATAATAAATTTTAGGGTCATGCTGTGTACCACCTAATTGACCTATAATTATTTCCTGTGGTAAGGTACACTATTACCCTGTAATATAATACGTGGTACAATTTAAAAATTATAGGTCAATATTAAGGTCCGATACCGTGCCGTTAGTTAACATAGAAAAGTGTCTTCGTATTTCCTTGTTTTAATGCACTATTTAAAATATACATAGTGTGCCCCCTAATTGACCTATAATTATTTCCTGTGGTAGGGTGCACTATTACCCTGTAATATAATACCTGGTCCAATTTAAATATTATGGATCAATATTAAGGTCTGATATTGCGCCTTGCGCTAGTTAACCATTGAAAGATGTCTTTGAATTTTTAAAGCATTTTAGAACGCTTATTTCTTCATTTTAAGCTTCTCAGAACACTTTATTTCGCATAGGCATACATAGTAAAATTTAGGGTCACGCTGTGTACCCCCTAAATGACCTATAATTAATTCCTGTGGTAGGGTACACTATTACCCTGTAATATAATACGTGGTCCAATGTAAAAATTATAGGTCAATATTAAGTTCCGATACCGTGCCGTTAGTTAACATTGAAAAATGTCTTCGTATTTCCTTGTTTTAATGCACTATTTAAAATATACATAGTGTACCCCCTAATTGACCTATAATTATTTCCTGTGGTAGGGTACACTATTACCCTGTAATACAATACCTTGTTCAATTTAAATATTATGGGTCAATATTAAGGTTTGATATTGCGCCTTGCGTTAGTTAACCATTGAAAGATGTCTTTGAATTTTTAAAGCATTTTAGAACGCTTATTTCTTCATTTTAAGCTTCTCAGAACACTTTATTTCGCATAGGCATACATAGTAAACTTTAGGGTCACGCTGTGTACCCCCTAATTGACCTATAATTATTTCCTGTGGTAGGGTACACTATTACCCTGTAATATAATAGGTGGTCCAATTTAAAAATTATAGGTCAATATTAAGGTCCGATACCGTGCCGTTAGTTAGCATAGAAAAATGTCTTCGTATTTCCTTGTTTTAATGCACAATTTAAAATATACATAGTGTACCCCCTAATTGACCTATAATTATTTCCTGTGGTAGGGTACACTATTACCCTGTAATATAATACCTGGTCCAATTTAAATATTATGGGTCAATATTAAGGTCTGATATTGCGCCTTGCGCTAGTTAACCATTGAAAGATGTCTTTGAATTTTTAAAGCATTTTAGAACGCTTATTTCTTCATTTTAAGCTTCTCAGAACACTTTATTTCGCATAGGCATACATAGTAAAATTTAGGGTCACGCTGTGTACCCCCTAAATGACCTATAATTATTTCCTGTGGTAGGGCACACTATTACCCTGTAATATAATACGTGGTCCAATTTAAAAATTATAGGTCAATATTAAGGTCCGATACCGTGCCGTTAGTTAACATAGAAAAATGTCTTTGAATTTTTAAAGCATTTTAGAACGCTTATTTCCTCATTTTAAGCTTCTCAGAACACTTTATTTCGCATAGGCATACATAGTAAACTTTAGGGTCACTCTGTGTACCCCCTAATTGACCTATAATTATTTCCTGTGGTAGGGTACACTATAACCCTGTAATATAATACGTGGTCCTGTTTAAAAATTATAGGTCACTATTAAGGTCCGATACCGTGCCGTTAGTTAACATAGAAAAGTGTCTTCGTATTTCCTTGTTTTAATGCACTATTTAAAATATACATAGTGTATCCCCTAATTGACCTATAATTATTTCCTGTGGTAGGGTACACTATTACCCTGTAATATAATACCTGGTCCAATTTAAATATTATGGGTCAATATTAAGGTCTGATATTGCGCCTTGCGTTAGTTAACCATTGAAAGATGTCTTTGAATTTTTAAAGCATTTTTGAACGCTTATTTCTTCATTTTAAGCATCTCAGAACACTCTATTTCGCATAGGCATACATAGTAAAATTTAGGGTCACGCTGTGTACCCCCTAAATGACCTATAATTATTTCCTGTGGTAGGGTGCACTATTTCCCTGTAATATAATACGTGGTCCAATTTAAAAATTATAGGTCAATATTAAGGTCCGATAACGTGCCGTTAGTTAACATAGAAAAGTGTCTTCGAATTTCCTTGTTTTAATGCACTATTTAAAATATACATAGTGTACCCCCTAATTGACCTATAATTATTTCCTGTGGTAGGGTACACTATTACCCTGTGATATAATACCTGGTTCAAGTTAAATATTATGGGTCAATATTAAGGTCTGATATTGCGCCTTGCGTTAGTTAACCATTGAAAGATGTCTTTGAATTTTTAAAGCATTTTAGAACGCTTATTTCTTCATTTTAAGCTTCTCAGAACACTCTATTTCGCATAGGCATACATAATAAATTTTAGGGTCATGCTGTGTACCACCTAATTGACCTATAATTATTTCCTGTGGTAAGGTACACTATTACCCTGTAATATAATACGTGGTACAATTTAAAAATTATAGGTCAATATTAAGGTCCGATACCGTGCCGTTAGTTAACATAGAAAAGTGTCTTCGTATTTCCTTGTTTTAATGCACTATTTAAAATATACATAGTGTACCCCCTAATTGACCTATAATTATTTCCTGTGGTAGGGTGCACTATTACCCTGTAATATAATACCTGGTCCAATTTAAATATTATGGATCAATATTAAGGTCTGATATTGCGCCTTGCGCTAGTTAACCATTGAAAGATGTCTTTGAATTTTTAAAGCATTTTAGAACGCTTATTTCTTCATTTTAAGCTTCTCAGAACACTTTATTTCGCATAGGCATACATAGTAAAATTTAGGGTCACGCTGTGTACCCCCTAAATGACCTATAATTAATTCCTGTGGTAGGGTACACTATTACCCTGTAATATAATACGTGGTCCAATGTAAAAATTATAGGTCAATATTAAGTTCCGATACCGTGCCGTTAGTTAACATTGAAAAATGTCTTCGTATTTCCTTGTTTTAATGCACTATTTAAAATATACATAGTGTACCCCCTAATTGACCTATAATTATTTCCTGTGGTAGGGTACACTATTACCCTGTAATACAATACCTTGTTCAATTTAAATATTATGGGTCAATATTAAGGTTTGATATTGCGCCTTGCGTTAGTTAACCATTGAAAGATGTCTTTGAATTTTTAAAGCATTTTAGAACGCTTATTTCTTCATTTTAAGCTTCTCAGAACACTTTATTTCGCATAGGCATACATAGTAAACTTTAGGATCACGCTGTGTACCCCCTAATTGACCTATAATTATTTCCTGTGGTAGGGTACACTATTACCCTGTAATATAATAGGTGGTCCAATTTAAAAATTATAGGTCAATATTAAGGTCCGATACCGTGCCGTTAGTTAGCATAGAAAAATGTCTTTGAATTTTAAAAGCATTTTAGAACGCTTATTTCCTCATTTTAAGCTTCTCAGAACACTTTATTTCGCATAGGCATACATAGTAAACTTTAGGGTCACACTGTGTACCCCCTAATTGACCTATAATTATTTCCTGTGGTAGGGTACACTATTACCCTGTAATATAATACGTGGTCCAATTTAAAAATTATGGGTCAATATTAAGGTCCGATACCGTGCCGTTAGTTAACATAGAAAAGTGTCTTCGTATTTCCTTGTTTTAATGCACAATTTAAAATATACATAGTGTACCCCCTAATTGACCTATAATTATTTCCTGTGGTAGGGTACACTATTACCCTGTATTATAATACCTGGTCCAATTTAAATATTATGGGTCAATATTAAGGTCTGATATTGCGCCTTGCGCTAGTTAACCATTGAAAGATGTCTTTGAATTTTTAAAGCATTTTAGAACGCTTATTTCTTCATTTTAAGCTTCTCAGAACACTTTATTTCGCATAGGCATACATAGTAAAATTTAGGGTCACGCTGTGTACCCCCTAAATGACCTATAATTATTTCCTGTGGTAGGGCACACTATTACCCTGTAATATAATACGTGGTCCAATTTAAAAATTATAGGTCAATATTAAGGTCCGATACCGTGCCGTTAGTTAACATAGAAAAGTGTCTTCGTATTTCCTTGTTTTAATGCACTATTTAAAATATACATAGTGTATCCCCTAATTGACCTATAATTATTTCCTGTGGTAGGGTACACTATTACCCTGTAATATAATACCTGGTCCAATTTAAATATTATGGGTCAATATTAAGGTCTGATATTGCGCCTTGCGTTAGTTAACCATTGAAAGATGTCTTTGAATTTTTAAAGCATTTTTGAACGCTTATTTCTTCATTTTAAGCATCTCAGAACACTCTATTTCGCATAGGCATACATAGTAAAATTTAGGGTCACGCTGTGTACCCCCTAAATGACCTATAATTATTTCCTGTGGTAGGGTACACTATTTCCCTGTAATATAATACGTGGTCCAATTTAAAAATTATAGGTCAATATTAAGGTCCGATACCGTGCCGTTAGTTAACATAGAAAAATGTCTTTGAATTTTTAAAGCATTTTAGAACGCTTATTTCCTCATTTTAAGCTTCTCAGAACACTTTATTTCGCATAGGCATACATAGTAAACTTTAGGGTCACTCTGTGTACCCCCTAATTGACCTATAATTATTTCCTGTGGTAGGGTACACTATAACCCTGTAATATAATACGTGGTCCAATTTAAAAATTATAGGTCAATATTAAGGTCCGACACCGTGCCGTTAGTTAACATAGAAAAGTGTTCGTATTTTCTTGTTTTAATGCACTATTTAAAACATACATAGTGTACCCCCTAATTGACCTATAATTATTTCCTGTTGTAGGGTACACTATTACCCTGTAATATAATACCTGGTCCAATTGAAATATTATGGTTCCATATTAAGGTCTGATATCGCGCCTTGCGTTAGTTAACCATTGAAAGATGTCTTTGAATTTTTAAAGCATTTTAGAACGCTTATTTCTTCATTTTAAGCTTCTCAGAACACTCTATTTCGCATAGGCATACATAGTAAGTTTTAGGGTCATGCTGTGTACCACCTAATTGACCTATAATTATTTCCTGTGGTAAGGTACACTATTACCCTGTAATATAATACGTGGTACAATTTAAAAATTATAGGTCAATATTAAGGTCCGATACCGTGCCGTTAGTTAACATAGAAAAGTGTCTTCGTATTTCCTTGTTTTAATGCACTATTTAAAATATACATAGTGTACCCCCTAATTGACCTATAATTATTTCCTGTGGTAGGGTGCACTATTACCCTGTAATATAATACCTGGTCCAATTTAAATATTATGGGTCAATATTAAGGTCTGATATTGCGCCTTGCGCTAGTTAACCATTGAAAGATGTCTTTGAATTTTTAAAGCATTTTAGAACCCTTATTTCTTCATTTTAAGCTTCTCAGAACACTTTATTTCGCATAGGCATACATAGTAAAATTTAGGGTCACGCTGTGTACCCCCTAAATGACCTATAATTATTTCCTGTGGTAGGGCACACTATTACCCTGTAATATAATACGTGGTCCAATTTAAAAATTATAGGTCAATATTAAGGTCCGATACCGTGCCGTTAGTTAGCATAGAAAAATGTCTTTGAATTTTTAAAGCATTTTAGAACGCTTATTTCCTCATTTTAAGCTTCTCAGAACACTTCATTTCGCATAGGCATACATAGAAAACTTTAGGGTCACTCTGCGTACCCCCTAATTGACCTATAATTATTTCCTGTGGTAGGGTACACTATAACCCTGTAATATAATACGTGGTCCAATTTAAAAATTATAGGTCAATATTAAGGTCCGATACCGTGCCGTTAGTTAACATAGAAAAGTGTCTTCGTATTTTCTTGTTTTAATGCACTATTTAAAACATACATAGTGTACCCCCTAATTGACCTATAATTATTTCCTGTTGTAGGGTACACTATTACCCTGTAATATAATACCTGGTCCAATTGAAATATTATGGTTCCATATTAAGGTCTGATATCGCGCCTTGCGTTAGTTAACCATTGAAAGATGTTGAGGAGACACGTGGAGGTTAACGCGACTCCTAAAATAAAAACATAATATTCAAATAGAGAGATGATCTAAAATGAGTAATTAAGTTGATTAAGAATAGAAACAATTAACAGAATGCCAGCCATAATTAAATAATAATAAATTTAATAAAAGGATAACAATTAAGGTTACAAGTTAAGTTCTAGATTAAACATCGTGGCGGACAGGTTGTCCCAGTAACATACACAGGCGTCGTCACAGATCGAACTGAGGAGAAAAACAGGTGCAGTTAGGTCTGCAATCGTGATTGTCCTTATCGCCAACTGGCGACGTAAGTTTGCCACATTTCGGCGTTTAGCTTGAAATTGGCTCAAACGCAGCAGCCGCTGCAATGTCTTTGAATTTTTAAAGCATTTTAGAACGCTTATTTCTTCATTTTAAGCTTCTCAGAACACTCTATTTCGCATAGGCATACATAGTAAATTTTAGGGTCATGCTGTGTACCACCTAATTGACCTATAATTATTTCCTGTGGTAAGGTACACTATTACCCTGTAATATAATACGTGGTACAATTTAAAAATTATAGGTCAATATTAAGGTCCGATACCGTGCCGTTAGTTAACATAGAAAAGTGTCTTCGTATTTCCTTGTTTTAATGCACTATTTAAAATATACATAGTGTACCCCCTAATTGACCTATAATTATTTCCTGTGGTAGGGTGCACTATTACCCTGTAATATAATACCTGGGCCAATTTAAATATTATGGGTCAATATTAAGGTCTGATATTGCGCCTTGCGCTAGTTAACCATTGAAAGATGTCTTTGAATTTTTAAAGCATTTTAGAACGCTTATTTCTTCATTTTAAGCTTCTCAGAACACTTTATTTCGCATAGGCATACATAGTAAAATTTAGGGTCACGCTGTGTACCCCCTAAATGACCTATAATTATTTCCTGTGGTAGGGCACACTATTACCCTGTAATATAATACGTGGTCCAATTTAAAAATTATAGGTCAATATTAAGATCCGATACCGTGCCGTTAGTTAACATAGAAAAATGTCTTTGAATTTTTAAAGCATTTTAGAACGCTTATTTCTTCATTTTAAGCATCTCAGAACACTCTATTTCGCATAGGCATACATAATAAAATTTAGGGTCACGCTGTGTACCCCCTAAATGACCTATAATTATTTCCTGTGGTAGGGTACACTATTTCCCTGTAATATAATACGTGGTCCAATTTAAAAATTATAGGTCAATATTAAGGTCCGATACCGTGCCGTTAGTTAACATAGAAAAATGTCTTTGAATTTTTAAAGCATTTTAGAACGCTTATTTCCTCATTTTAAGCTTCTCAGAACACTTTATTTCGCATAGGCATACATAGTAAACTTTAGGGTCACTCTGTGTACCCCCTAATTGACCTATAATTATTTCCTGTGGTAGGGTACACTATAACCCTGTAATATAATACGTGGTCCAATTTAAAAATTATAGGTCAATATTAAGGTCCGATACCGTGCCGTTAGTTAACATAGAAAAGTGTCTTCGTATTTTCTTGTTTTAATGCACTATTTAAAACATACATAGTGTACCCCCTAATTGACCTATAATTATTTCCTGTTGTAGGGTACACTATTACCCTGTAATATAATACCTGGTCCAATTGAAATATTATGGTTCCATATTAAGGTCTGATATCGCGCCTTGCGTTAGTTAACCATTGAAAGATGTCTTTGAATTTTTAAAGCATTTTAGAACGCTTATTTCTTCATTTTAAGCTTCTCAGAACACTCTATTTCGCATAGGCATACATAGTAAATTTTAGGGTCATGCTGTGTACCACCTAATTGACCTATAATTATTTCCTGTGGTAAGGTACACTATTACCCTGTAATATAATACGTGGTACAATTTAAAAATTATAGGTCAATATTAAGGTCCGATACCGTGCCGTTAGTTAACATAGAAAAGTGTCTTCGTATTTCCTTGTTTTAATGCACTATTTAAAATATACATAGTGTACCCCCTAATTGACCTATAATTATTTCCTGTGGTAGGGTGCACTATTACCCTGTAATATAATACCTGGTCCAATTTAAATATTATGGGTCAATATTAAGGTCTGATATTGCGCCTTGCGCTAGTTAACCATTGAAAGATGTCTTTGAATTTTTAAAGCATTTTAGAACGCTTATTTCTTCATTTTAAGCTTCTCAGAACACTTTATTTCGCATAGGCATACATAGTAAAATTTAGGGTCTCGCTGTGTACCCCCTAAATGACCTATAATTATTTCCTGTGGTAGGGTACATTATTACCCTGTAATATAATACGTGGTCCAATTTAAAAATTATAGGTCAATATTAAGGTCCGATACCGTGCCGTTAGTTAACATAGAAAAATGTCTTTGAATTTTTAAAGCATTTTAGAACGCTTATTTCCTCATTTTAAGCTTCTCAGAACACTTTATTTCGCATAGGCATACATAGTAAAATTTAGGGTCACGCTGTGTACCCCCTAAATGACCTATAATTAATTCCTGTGGTAGGGTACACCATTACCCTGTAATATAATACGTGGTCCAATGTAAAAATTATAGGTCAATATTAAGTTCCGATACCGTGCCGTTAGTTAACATTGAAAAATGTCTTCGTATTTCCTTGTTTTAATGCACTATTTAAAATATACATAGTGTACCCCCTAATTGACCTATAATTATTTCCTGTGTAGGGTACACTATTACCCTGTAATACAATACCTTGTTCAATTTAAATATTATGGGTCAATATTAAGGTTTGATATTGCGCCTTGCGTTAGTTAACCATTGAAAGATGTCTTTGAATTTTTAAAGCATTTTAGAACGCTTATTTCTTCATTTTAAGCTTCTCAGAACACTTTATTTCGCATAGGCATACATAGTAAACTTTAGGGTCACGCTGTGTACCCCCTAATTGACCTATAATTATTTCCTGTGGTAGGGTACACTATTACCCTGTAATATAATAGGTGGTCCAATTTAAAAATTATAGGTCAATATTAAGGTCCGATACCGTGCCGTTAGTTAGCATAGAAAAATGTCTTTGAATTTTAAAAGCATTTTAGAACGCTTATTTCCTCATTTTAAGCTTCTCAGAACACTTTATTTCGCATAGGCATACATAGTAAACTTTAGGGTCACACTGTGTACCCCCTAATTGACCTATAATTATTTCCTGTGGTAGGGTACACTATTACCCTGTAATATAATACGTGGTCCAATTTAAAAATTATGGGTCAATATTAAGGTCCGATACCGTGCCGTTAGTTAACATAGAAAAGTGTCTTCGTATTTCCTTGTTTTAATGCACAATTTAAAATATACATAGTGTACCCCCTAATTGACCTATAATTATTTCCTGTGGTAGGGTACACTATTACCCTGTAATATAATACCTGGTCCAATTTAAATATTATGGGTCAATATTAAGGTCTGATATTGCGCCTTGCGCTTGTTAACCATTGAAAGATGTCTTTGAATTTTTAAAGCATTTTAGAACGCTTATTTCTTCATTTTAAGCTTCTCAGAACACTCTATTTCGCATAAGCATACATAGTAAAATTTAGGGTCACGCTGTGTACCCCCTAAATGACCTATAAATATTTCCTGTGGTAGGGTACACTATTACCCTGTAATATAATACGTGGTCCAATTTAAAAATTATAGGTCAATATTAAGGTCCGATACCGTGCCGTTAGTTAGCATAGAAAAATGTCTTTGAATTTTTAAAGCATTTTAGAACGCTTATTTCCTCATTTTAAGCTTCTCAGAACACTTTATTTCGCATAGGCATACATAGTAAACTTTAGGGTCACTCTGCGTACCCCCTAATTGACCTATAATTATTTCCTGTGGTAGGGTACACTATAACCCTGTAATATAATACGTGGTCCAATTTAAAAATTATAGGTCAATATTAAGGTCCGATACCGTGCCGTTAGTTAACATAGAAAAGTGTCTTCGTATTTCCTTGTTTTATTGCACTATTTAAAATATACATAGTGTACCCCCTAATTGACCTATAATTATTTCCTGTGGAAGGGTACACTAATACCCTGTAATATAATACCTGGTCCAATTTAAATGTTATGGGTCAATATTAAGGTCTGATATTGCGCCTTGCGTTAGTTAACCATTCAAAGATGTCTTTGAATTTTTAAAGCATTTTAGAACGCTTATTTCTTCATTTTAAGCTTCTCAGAACACTCTATTTCGCATAGGCATACATAGTAAATTTTAGAGTCATGCTGTGTACCACCTAATTGACCTATAACTATTTCCTGTGGTAAGGTACACTATTACCCTGTAATATAATACGTGGTACAATTTAAAAATTATAGGTCAATATTAAGGTCCGATACCGTGCCGTTAGTTAACATAGAAAAGTGTCTTCGTATTTCCTTGTTTTAATGCACTATTTAAAATATACATAGTGTACCCCTAATTGACCTATAATTATTTCCTGTGGTAGGGTGCACTATTACCCTGTAATATAATACCTGGTCCAATTTAAATATTATGGGTCAATATTAAGGTCTGATATTGCGCCTTGCGCTAGTTAACCATTGAAAGATGTCTTTGAATTTTTAAAGCATTTTAGAACGCTTATTTCTTCATTTTAAGCTTCTCAGAACACTTTATTTCGCATAGGCATACATAGTAAAATTTAGGGTCACGCTGTGTACCCCCTAAATGACCTATAATTATTTCCTGTGGTAGGGCACACTATTACCCTGTAATATAATACGTGGTCCAATTTAAAAATTATAGGTCAATATTAAGGTCCGATACCGTGCCGTTAGTTAACATAGAAAAATGTCTTTGAATTTTTAAAGCATTTTAGAACGCTTATTTCCTCATTTTAAGCTTCTCAGAACACTTTATTTCGCATAGGCATACATAGTAAACTTTAGGGTCACTCTGTGTACCCCCTAATTGACCTATAATTATTTCCTGTGGTAGGGTACACTATAACCCTGTAATATAATACGTGGTCCAGTTTAAAAATTATAGGTCAATATTAAGGTCCGATACCGTGCCGTTAGTTAACATAGAAAAGTGTCTTCGTATTTCCTTGTTTTAATGCACTATTTAAAATATACATAGTGTATCCCCTAATTGACCTATAATTATTTCCTGTGGTAGGGTACACTATTACCCTGTAATATAATACCTGGTCCAATTTAAATATTATGGGTCAATATTAAGGTCTGATATTGCGCCTTGCGTTAGTTAACCATTGAAAGATGTCTTTGAATTTTTAAAGCATTTTTGAACGCTTATTTCTTCATTTTAAGCATCTCAGAACACTCTATTTCGCATAGGCATACATAGTAAAATTTAGGGTCACGCTGTGTACCCCCTAAATGACCTATAATTATTTCCTGTGGTAGGGTACACTATTTCCCTGTAATATAATACGTGGTCCAATTTAAAAATTATAGGTCAATATTAAGGTCCGATACCGTGCCGTTAGTTAACATAGAAAAATGTCTTTGAATTTTTAAAGCATTTTAGAACGCTTATTTCCTCATTTTAAGCTTCTCAGAACACTTTATTTCGCATAGGCATACATAGTAAACTTTAGGGTCACTCTGTGTACCCCCTAATTGACCTATAATTATTTCCTGTGGTAGGGTACACTATAACCCTGTAATATAATACGTGGTCCAATTTAAAAATTATAGGTCAATATTAAGGTCCGATACCGTGCCGTTAGTTAACATAGAAAAGTGTCTTCGTATTTTCTTGTTTTAATGCACTATTTAAAACATACATAGTGTACCCCCTAATTGACCTATAATTATTTCCTGTTGTAGGGTACACTATTACCCTGTAATATAATACCTGGTCCAATTGAAATATTATGGTTCCATATTAAGGTCTGATATCGCGCCTTGCGTTAGTTAACCATTGAAAGATGTCTTTGAATTTTTAAAGCATTTTAGAAAGCTTATTTCTTCATTTTAAGCTTCTCAGAACACTCTATTTCGCATAGGCATACATAGTAAGTTTTAGGGTCATGCTGTGTACCACCTAATTGACCTATAATTATTTCCTGTGGTAAGGTACACTATTACCCTGTAATATAATACGTGGTACAATTTAAAAATTATAGGTCAATATTAAGGTCCGATACCGTGCCGTTAGTTAACATAGAAAAGTGTCTTCGTATTTCCTTGTTTTAATGCACTATTTAAAATATACATAGTGTACCCCCTAATTGACCTATAATTATTTCCTGTGGTAGGGTGCACTATTACCCTGTAATATAATACCTGGTCCAATTTAAATATTATGGGTCAATATTAAGGTCTGATATTGCGCCTTGCGCTAGTTAACCATTGAAAGATGTCTTTGAATTTTTAAAGCATTTTAGAACGCTTATTTCTTCATTTTAAGCTTCTCAGAACACTTTATTTCGCATAGGCATACATAGTAAAATTTAGGGTCACGCTGAGTACCCCCTAAATGACCTATAATTATTTCCTGTGGTAGGGTACATTATTACCCTGTAATATAATACGTGGTCCAATTTAAAAATTATAGGTCAATATTAAGGTCCGATACCGTGCCGTTAGTTAACATAGAAAAATGTCTTTGAATTTTTAAAGCATTTTAGAACGCTTATTTCCTCATTTTAAGCTTCTCAGAACACTTTATTTCGCATAGGCATACATAGTAAAATTTAGGGTCACGCTGTGTACCCCCTAAATGACCTATAATTAATTCCTGTGGTAGGGTACACTATTACCCTGTAATATAATACGTGGTCCAATGTAAAAATTATAGGTCAATATTAAGTTCCGATACCGTGCCGTTAGTTAACATTGAAAAATGTCTTCGTATTTCCTTGTTTTAATGCACTATTTAAAATATACATAGTGTACCCCCTAATTGACCTATAATTATTTCCTGTGGTAGGGTACACTATTACCCTGAAATACAATACCTTGTTCAATTTAAATATTATGGGTCAATATTAAGGTTTGATATTGCGCCTTGCGTTAGTTAACCATTGAAAGATGTCTTTGAATTTTTAAAGCATTTTAGAACGCTTATTTCTTTATTTTAAGCTTCTCAGAACACTCTATTTCGCATAGGCATACATAGTAAATTTTAGGGTCATGCTGTGTACCACCTAATTGACCTATAATTATTTCCTGTGGTAAGGTACACTATTACCCTGTAATATAATACGTGGTACAATTTAAAAATTATAGGTCAATATTAAGGTCCGATACCGTGCCGTTAGTTAACATAGAAAAGTGTCTTCGTATTTCCTTGTTTTAATGCACTATTTAAAATATACATAGTGTACCCCTAATTGACCTATAATTATTTCATGTGGTAGGGTGCACTATTACCCTGTAATATAATACCTGGTCCAATTTAAATATTATGGGTCAATATTAAGGTCTGATATTGCGCCTTGCGCTAGTTAACCATTGAAAGATGTCTTTGAATTTTTAAAGCATTTTAGAACGCTTATTTCTTCATTTTAAGCTTCTCAGAACACTTTATTTCGCATAGGCATACATAGTAAAATTTAGGGTCACGCTGTGTACCCCCTAAATGACCTATAATTATTTCCTGTGGTAGGGCACACTATTACCCTGTAATATAATACGTGGTCCAATTTAAAAATTATAGGTCAATATTAAGGTCCGATACCGTGCCGTTAGTTAACATAGAAAAATGTCTTTGAATTTTTAAAGCATTTTAGAACGCTTATTTCCTCATTTTAAGCTTCTCAGAACACTTTATTTCGCATAGGCATACATAGTAAACTTTAGGGTCACTCTGTGTACCCCCTAATTGACCTATAATTATTTCCTGTGGTAGGGTACACTATAACCCTGTAATATAATACGTGGTCCAGTTTAAAAATTATAGGTCAATATTAAGGTCCGATACCGTGCCGTTAGTTAACATAGAAAAGTGTCTTCGTATTTCCTTGTTTTAATGCACTATTTAAAATATACATAGTGTATCCCCTAATTGACCTATAATTATTTCCTGTGGTAGGGTACACTATTACCCTGTAATATAATACCTGGTCCAATTTAAATATTATGGGTCAATATTAAGGTCTGATATTGCGCCTTGCGTTAGTTAACCATTGAAAGATGTCTTTGAATTTTTAAAGCATTTTTGAACGCTTATTTCTTCATTTTAAGCATCTCAGAACACTCTATTTCGCATAGGCATACATAGTAAAATTTAGGGTCACGCTGTGTACCCCCTAAATGACCTGTAATTATTTCCTGTGGTAGGGTACACTATTTCCCTGTAATATAATACGTGGTCCAATTTAAAAATTATCGGTCAATATTAAGGTCCGATACCGTGCCGTTAGTTAACATAGAAAAATGTCTTTGAATTTTTAAAGCATTTTAGAACGCTTATTTCCTCATTTTAAGCTTCTCAGAACACTTTATTTCGCATAGGCATACATAGTAAACTTTAGGGTCACTCTGTGTACCCCCTAATTGACCTATAATTATTTCCTGTGGTAGGGTACACTATAACCCTGTAATATAATACGTGGTCCAATTTAAAAATTATAGGTCAATATTAAGGTCCGATACCGTGCCGTTAGTTAACATAGAAAAGTGTCTTCGTATTTTCTTGTTTTAATGCACTATTTAAAACATACATAGTGTACCCCCTAATTGACCTATAATTATTTCCTGTTGTAGGGTACACTATTACCCTGTAATATAATACCTGGTCCAATTGAAATATTATGGTTCCATATTAAGGTCTGATATCGCGCCTTGCGTTAGTTAACCATTGAAAGATGTCTTTGAATTTTTAAAGCATTTTAGAACGCTTATTTCTTCATTTTAAGCTTCTCAGAACACTCTATTTCGCATAGGCATACATAGTAAGTTTTAGGGTCATGCTGTGTACCACCTAATTGACCTATAATTATTTCCTGTGGTAAGGTACACTATTACCCTGTAATATAATACGTGGTACAATTTAAAAATTATAGGTCAATATTAAGGTCCGATACCGTGCCGTTAGTTAACATAGAAAAGTGTCTTCGTATTTCCTTGTTTTAATGCACTATTTAAAATATACATAGTGTACCCCCTAATTGACCTACAATTATTTCCTGTGGTAGGGTGCACTATTATCCTGTAATATAATACCTGGTCCAATTTAAATATTATGGGTCAATATTAAGGTCTGATATTGCGCCTTGCGCTAGTTAACCATTGAAAGATGTCTTTGAATTTTTAAAGCATTTTAGAACCCTTATTTCTTCATTTTAAGCTTCTCAGAACACTTTATTTCGCATAGGCATACATAGTAAAATTTAGGGTCACGCTGTGTACCCCCTAAATGACCTATAATTATTTCCTGTGGTAGGGCACACTATTACCCTGTAATATAATACGTGGTCCAATTTAAAAATTATAGGTCAATATTAAGGTCCGATACCGTGCCGTTAGTTAGCATAGAAAAATGTCTTTGAATTTTTAAAGCATTTTAGAACGCTTATTTCCTCATTTTAAGCTTCTCAGAACACTTCATTTCGCATAGGCATACATAGAAAACTTTAGGGTCACTCTGCGTACCCCCTAATTGACCTATAATTATTTCCTGTGGTAGGGTACACTATAACCCTGTAATATAATACGTGGTCCAATTTAAAAATTATAGGTCAATATTAAGGTCCGATACCGTGCCGTTAGTTAACATAGAAAAGTGTCTTCGTATTTTCTTGTTTTAATGCACTATTTAAAACATACATAGTGTACCCCCTAATTGACCTATAATTATTTCCTGTTGTAGGGTACACTATTACCCTGTAATATAATACCTGGTCCAATTGAAATATTATGGTTCCATATTAAGGTCTGATATCGCGCCTTGCGTTAGTTAACCATTGAAAGATGTCTTTGAATTTTTAAAGCATTTTAGAACGCTTATTTCTTCATTTTAAGCTTCTCAGAACACTCTATTTCGCATAGGCATACATAGTAAATTTTAGGGTCACTCTGCGTACCCCCTAATTGACCTATAATTATTTCCTGTGGTAAGGTACACTATTACCCTGTAATATAATACGTGGTACAATTTAAAAATTATAGGTCAATATTAAGGTCCGATACCGTGCCGTTAGTTAACATAGAAAAGTGTCTTCGTATTTCCTTGTTTTAATGCACTATTTAAAATATACATAGTGTACCCCCTAATTGACCTATAATTATTTCCTGTGGTAGGGTGCACTATTATCCTGTAATATAATACCTGGTCCAATTTAAATATTATGGGTCAATATTAAGGTCTGATATTGCGCCTTGCGCTAGTTAACCATTGAAAGATGTCTTTGAATTTTTAAAGCATTTTAGAACCCTTATTTCTTCATTTTAAGCTTCTCAGAACACTTTATTTCGCATAGGCATACATAGTAAAATTTAGGGTCACGCTGTGTACCCCCTAAATGACCTATAATTATTTCCTGTGGTAGGGCACACTATTACCCTGTAATATAATACGTGGTCCAATTTAAAAATTATAGGTCAATATTAAGGTCCGATACCGTGCCGTTAGTTAGCATAGAAAAATGTCTTTGAATTTTTAAAGCATTTTAGAACGCTTATTTCCTCATTTTAAGCTTCTCAGAACACTTCATTTCGCATAGGCATACATAGAAAACTTTAGGGTCACTCTGCGTACCCCTAATTGACCTATAATTATTTCCTGTGGTAGGGTACACTATAACCCTGTAATATAATACGTGGTCCAATTTAAAAATTATAGGTCAATATTAAGGTCCGATACCGTGCCGTTAGTTAACATAGAAAAGTGTCTTCGTATTTTCTTGTTTTAATGCACTATTTAAAACATACATAGTGTACCCCCTAATTGACCTATAATTATTTCCTGTTGTAGGGTACACTATTACCCTGTAATATAATACCTGGTCCAATTGAAATATTATGGTTCCATATTAAGGTCTGATATCGCGCCTTGCGTTAGTTAACCATTGAAAGATGTCTTTGAATTTTTAAAGCATTTTAGAACGCTTATTTCTTCATTTTAAGATTCTCAGAACACTCTATTTCGCATAGGCATACATAGTAAATTTTAGGGTCATGCTGTGTACCACCTAATTGACCTATAATTATTTCCTGTGGTAAGGTACACTATTACCCTGTAATATAATACGTGGTACAATTTAAAAATTATAGGTCAATATTAAGGTCCGATACCGTGCCGTTAGTTAACATAGAAAAGTGTCTTCGTATTTCCTTGTTTTAATGCACTATTTAAAATATACATAGTGTACCCCCTAATTGACCTATAATTATTTCCTGTGGTAGGGTGCACTATTACCCTGTAATATAATACCTGGTCCAATTTAAATATTATGGGTCAATATTAAGGTCTGATATTGCGCCTTGCGCTAGTTAACCATTGAAAGATGTCTTTGAATTTTTAAAGCATTTTAGAACGCTTATTTCTTCATTTTAAGCTTCTCAGAACACTTTATTTCGCATAGGCATACATAGTAAAATTTAGGGTCACGCTGTGTACCCCCTAAATGACCTATAATTATTTCCTGTGGTAGGGCACACTATTACCCTGTAATATAATACGTGGTCCAATTTAAAAATTATAGGTCAATATTAAGGTCCGATACCGTGCCGTTAGTTAACATAGAAAAATGTCTTTGAATTTTTAAAGCATTTTAGAACGCTTATTTCCTCATTTTAAGCTTCTCAGAACACTTTATTTCGCATAGGCATACATAGTAAACTTTAGGGTCACTCTGTGTACCCCCTAATTGACCTATAATTATTTCCTGTGGTAGGGTACACTATAACCCTGTAATATAATACGTGGTCCAGTTTAAAAATTATAGGTCAATATTAAGGTCCGATACCGTGCCGTTAGTTAACATAGAAAAGTGTCTTCGTATTTCCTTGTTTTAATGCACTATTTAAAATATACATAGTGTGTCCCCTAATTGACCTATAATTATTTCCTGTGGTAGGGTACACTATTACCCTGTAATATAATACCTGGTCCAATTTAAATATTATGGGTCAATATTAAGGTCTGATATTGCGCCTTGCGTTAGTTAACCATTGAAAGATGTCTTTGAATTTTTAAAGCATTTTAGAACGCTTATTTCTTCATTTTAAGCATCTCAGAACACTTTATTTCGCATAGGCATATATAGTAAACTTTAGGGTCACTCTGTGTACCCCCTAATTGACCTATAATTATTTCCTGTGGTAGGGTACACTATAACCCTGTAATATAATACGTGGTCAAATTTAAAAATTATAGGTCAATATTAAGGTCCGATACCGTGCCGTTAGTTAACATAGAAAAGTGTCTTCGTATTTCCTTGTTTTAATGCACTATTTAAAATATACATAGTGTACCCCCTAATTGACCTATAATTATTTCCTGTGGTAGGGTACACTATTACCCTGTAATATAATACCTGGTCCAATTTAAATATTATGGGTCAATATTAAGGTCTGATATTGCGCCTAGCGTTAGTTAACCATTGAAGGATGTCTTTGAATTTTTAATGCATTTTAGAACGCTTATTTCTTCATTTTAAGCTTCTCAGAACACTTTATTTCGCATAGGCATACATAGTAAACTTTAGGGTCACGCTGTGTACCCCCTAATTGACCTATAATTATTTCCTGTGGTAGGATACACTATAACCCTGTAATATAATACGTGGTCCAATTTAAAAATTATAGGTCAATATTAAGGTCCGATACCGTGCCGTTAGTTAACATAGAAAAGTGTCTTCGTATTTCCTTGTTTTAATGCACTATTTAAAATATACATAGTGTACCCCCTAATTGACCTATAATTATTTCCTGTGGAAGGGTACACTATTACCCTGTAATATAATACCTGGTCCAATTTAAATATTATGGGTCAATATTAAGGTCTGATATTGCGCCTTGCGTTAGTTAACCATTGAAAGATGTCTTTGAATTTTTAAAGCATTTTTGAACGCTTATTTCTTCATTTTAAGCATCTCAGAACACTCTATTTCGCATAGGCATACATAGTAAAATTTAGGGTCACGCTGTGTACCCCCTAAATGACCTATAAATATTTCCTGTGGTAGGGTACACTATTACCCTGTAATATAATACGTGGTCCAATTTAAAAATTATAGGTCAATATTAAGGTCCGACACCGTGCCGTTAGTTAACATAGAAAAGTGTCTTCGTATTTTCTTGTTTTAATGCACTATTTAAAACATACATAGTGTACCCCCTAATTGACCTATAATTATTTCCTGTTGTAGGGTACACTATTACCCTGTAATATAATACCTGGTCCAATTGAAATATTATGGTTCCATATTAAGGTCTGATATCGCGCCTTGCGTTAGTTAACCATTGAAAGATGTCTTTGAATTTTTAAAGCATTTTAGAACGCTTATTTCTTCATTTTAAGCTTCTCAGAACACTCTATTTCGCATAGGCATACATAGTAAATTTTAGGGTCATGCTGTGTACCACCTAATTGACCTATAATTATTTCCTGTGGTAAGGTACACTATTACCCTGTAATATAATACGTGGTACAATTTAAAAATTATAGGTCAATATTAAGGTCCGATACCGTGCCGTTTGTTAACATAGAAAAGTGTCTTCGTATTTCCTTGTTTTAATGCACTATTTAAAATATACATAGTGTACCCCCTAATTGACCTATAATTATTTCCTGTGGTAGGGTGCACTATTACCCTGTAATATAATACCTGGTCCAATTTAAATATTATGGGTCAATATTAAGGTCTGATATTGCGCCTTGCGCTAGTTAACCATTGAAAGATGTCTTTGAATTTTTAAAGCATTTTAGAACGCTTATTTCTTCATTTTAAGCTTCTCAGAACACTTTATTTCGCATAGGCATACATAGTAAAATTTAGGGTCACGCTGTGTACCCCCTAAATGACCTATAATTATTTCCTGTGGTAGGGCACACTATTACCCTGTAATATAATACGTGGTCCAATTTAAAAATTATAGGTCAATATTAAGGTCCGATACCGTGCCGTTAGTTAACATAGAAAAATGTCTTTGAATTTTTAAAGCATTTAAGAACGCTTATTTCCTCATTTTAAGCTTCTCAGAACACTTTATTTCGCATAGGCATACATAGTAAACTTTAGGGTCACTCTGTGTACCCCCTAATTGACCTATAATTATTTCCTGTGGTAGGGTACACTATAACCCTGTAATATAATTCGTGGTCCAGTTTAAAAATTATAGGTCAATATTAAGGTCCGATACCGTGCCGTTAGTTAACATAGAAAAGTGTCTTCGTATTTCCTTGTTTTAATGCACTATTTAAAATATACATAGTGTGTCCCCTAATTGACCTATAATTATTTCCTGTGGTAGGGTACACTATTACCCTGTAATATAATACCTGGTCCAATTTAAATATTATGGGTCAATATTAAGGTCTGATATTGCGCCTTGCGTTAGTTAACCATTGAAAGATGTCTTTGAATTTTTAAAGCATTTTAGAACGCTTATTTCTTCATTTTAAGCATCTCAGAACACTCTATTTCGCATAGGCATATATAGTAAACTTTAGGGTCACTCTGTGTACCCCCTAATTGACCTATAATTATTTCCTGTGGTAGGGTACACTATAACCCTGTAATATAATACGTGGTCAAATTTAAAAATTATAGGTCAATATTAAGGTCCGATACCGTGCCGTTAGTTAACATAGAAAAGTGTCTTCGTATTTCCTTGTTTTAATGCACTATTTAAAATATACATAGTGTACCCCCTAATTGACCTATAATTATTTCCTGTGGTAGGGTACACTATTACCCTGTAATATAATACCTGGTCCAATTTAAATATTATGGGTCAATATTAAGGTCTGATATTGCGCCTAGCGTTAGTTAACCATTGAAAGATGTCTTTGAATTTTTAAAGCATTTTAGAACGCTTATTTCTTCATTTTAAGCTTCTCAGAACACTTTATTTCGCATAGGCATACATAGTAAACTTTAGGGTCACGCTGTGTACCCCCTAATTGACCTATAATTATTTCCTGTGGTAGGATACACTATAACCCTGTAATATAATACGTGGTCCAATTTAAAAATTATAGGTCAATATTAAGGTCCGATACCGTGCCGTTAGTTAACATAGAAAAGTGTCTTCGTATTTCCTTGTTTTAATGCACTATTTAAAATATACATAGTGTACCCCCTAATTGACCTATAATTATTTCCTGTGGAAGGGTACACTATTACCCTGTAATATAATACCTGGTCCAATTTAAATATTATGGGTCAATATTAAGGTCTGATATTGCGCCTTGCGTTAGTTAACCATTGAAAGATGTCTTTGAATTTTTAAAGCATTTTTGAACGCTTATTTCTTCATTTTAAGCATCTCAGAACACTCTATTTCGCATAGGCATACATAGTAAAATTTAGGGTCACGCTGTGTACCCCCTAAATGACCTATAAATATTTCCTGTGGTAGGGTACACTATTACCCTGTAATATAATACGTGGTCCAATTTAAAAATTATAGGTCAATATTAAGGTCCGACACCGTGCCGTTAGTTAACATAGAAAAGTGTCTTCGTATTTTCTTGTTTTAATGCACTATTTAAAACATACATAGTGTACCCCCTAATTGACCTATAATTATTTCCTGTTGTAGGGTGCACTATTACCCTGTAATATAATACCTGGTCCAATTGAAATATTATGGTTCCATATTAAGGTCTGATATCGCGCCTTGCGTTAGTTAACCATTGAAAGATGTCTTTGAATTTTTAAAGCATTTTAGAACGCTTATTTCTTCATTTTAAGCTTCTCAGAACACTCTATTTCGCATAGGCATACATAGTAAATTTTAGGGTCATGCTGTGTACCACCTAATTGACCTATAATTATTTCCTGTGGTAAGGTACACTATTACCCTGTAATATAATACGTGGTACAATTTAAAAATTATAGGTCAATATTAAGGTCCGATACCGTGCCGTTAGTTAACATAGAAAAGTGTCTTCGTATTTCCTTGTTTTAATGCACTATTTAAAATATACATAGTGTACCCCCTAATTGACCTATAATTATTTCCTGTGGTAGGGTGCACTATTACCCTGTAATATAATACCTGGTCCAATTTAAATATTATGGGTCAATATTAAGGTCTGATATTGCGCCTTGCGCTAGTTAACCATTGAAAGATGTCTTTGAATTTTTAAAGCATTTTAGAACGCTTATTTCTTCATTTTAAGCTTCTCAGAACACTTTATTTCGCATAGGCATACATAGTAAAATTTAGGGTCACGCTGTGTACCCCCTAAATGACCTATAATTATTTCCTGTGGTAGGGCACACTATTACCCTGTAATATAATACGTGGTCCAATTTAAAAATTATAGGTCAATATTAAGGTCCGATACCGTGCCGTTAGTTAACATAGAAAAATGTCTTTGAATTTTTAAAGCATTTAAGAACGCTTATTTCCTCATTTTAAGCTTCTCAGAACACTTTATTTCGCATAGGCATACATAGTAAACTTTAGGGTCACTCTGTGTACCCCCTAATTGACCTATAATTATTTCCTGTGGTAGGGTACACTATAACCCTGTAATATAATACGTGGTCCAGTTTAAAAATTATAGGTCAATATTAAGGTCCGATACCGTGCCGTTAGTTAACATAGAAAAGTGTCTTCGTATTTCCTTGTTTTAATGCACTATTTAAAATATACATAGTGTGTCCCCTAATTGACCTATAATTATTTCCTGTGGTAGGGTACACTATTACCCTGTAATATAATACCTGGTCCAATTTAAATATTATGGGTCAATATTAAGGTCTGATATTGCGCCTTGCGTTAGTTAACCATTGAAAGATGTCTTTGAATTTTTAAAGCATTTTAGAACGCTTATTTCTTCATTTTAAGCATCTCAGAACACTCTATTTCGCATAGGCATATATAGTAAACTTTAGGGTCACTCTGTGTACCCCCTAATTGACCTATAATTATTTCCTGTGGTAGGGTACACTATAACCCTGTAATATAATACGTGGTCAAATTTAAAAATTATAGGTCAATATTAAGGTCCGATACCGTGCCGTTAGTTAACATAGAAAAGTGTCTTCGTATTTCCTTGTTTTAATGCACTATTTAAAATATACATAGTGTACCCCCTAATTGACCTATAATTATTTCCTGTGGTAGGGTACACTATTACCCTGTAATATAATACCTGGTCCAATTTAAATATTATGGGTCAATATTAAGGTCTGATATTGCGCCTAGCGTTAGTTAACCATTGAAAGATGTCTTTGAATTTTTAAAGCATTTTAGAAAGCTTATTTCTTCTTTTTAAGCTTCTCAGAACACTTTATTTCGCATAGGCATACATAGTAAACTTTAGGGTCACGCTGTGTACCCCCTAATTGACCTATAATTATTTCCTGTGGTAGGATACACTATAACCCTGTAATATAATACGTGGTCCAATTTAAAAATTATAGGTCAATATTAAGGTCCGATACCGTGCCGTTAGTTAACATAGAAAAGTGTCTTCGTATTTCCTTGTTTTAATGCACTATTTAAAATATACATAGTGTACCCCCTAATTGACCTATAATTATTTCCTGTGGAAGGGTACACTATTACCCTGTAATATAATACCTGGTCCAATTTAAATATTATGGGTCAATATTAAGGTCTGATATTGCGCCTTGCGTTAGTTAACCATTGAAAGATGTCTTTGAATTTTTAAAGCATTTTTGAACGCTTATTTCTTCATTTTAAGCATCTCAGAACACTCTATTTCGCATAGGCATACATAGTAAAATTTAGGGTCACGCTGTGTACCCCCTAAATGACCTATAAATATTTCCTGTGGTAGGGTACACTATTACCCTGTAATATAATACGTGGTCCAATTTAAAAATTATAGGTCAATATTAAGGTCCGATACCGTGCCGTTAGTTAACATAGAAAAATGTCTTTGAATTTTTAAAGCATTTTAGAATGCTTATTTCCTCATTTTAAGCTTCTCAGAACACTTTATTTCGCATAGGCATACATAGTAAAATTTAGGGTCACGCTGTGTACCCCCTAAATAACCTATAATTAATTCCTGTGGTAGGGTACACTATTACCCTGTAATATAATACGTGGTCCAATGTAAAAATTATAGGTCAATATTAAGTTCCGATACCGTGCTGTTAGTTAACATTGAAAAATGTCGTCGTATTTCCTTGTTTTAATGCACTATTTAAAATATACATAGTGTACCCCCTAATTGACCTATAATTATTTCCTGTGGTAGGGTACGCTATTACCCTGTAATACAATACCTTGTTCAATTTAAATATTATGGGTCAATATTAAGGTTTGATATTGCGCCTTGCGTTAGTTAACCATTGAAAGATGTCTTTGAATTTTTAAAGCATTTTAGAACGCTTATTTCTTCATTTTAAGTTTCTCAGAACACTTTATTTCGCATAGGCATACATAGTAAACTTTAGGGTCACGCTGTGTACCCCCTAATTGACCTATAATTTTTTCCTGTGGTAGGATACACTATTACCCTGTAATATAATAGGTGGTCCAATTTAAAAATTATAGGTCAATATTAAGGTCCGATACCGTGCCGTTAGTTAGCATAGAAAAATGTCTTTGAATTTTTAAAGCATTTTAGAACGCTTATTTCCTCATTTTAAGCTTCTCAGAACACTTTATTTCGCATAGGCATACATAGTAAACTTTAGGGTCACTCTGCGTACCCCCTAATTGACCTATAATTATTTCCTGTGATAGGGTACACTATAACCCTGTAATATAATACGTGGTCCAATTTACAAATTATAGGTCAATATTAAGGTCCGATACCGTGCCGTTAGTTAACATAGAAAAGTGTCTTCGTATTTCCTTGTTTTAATGCACTATTTAAAATATAAATAGTGTACCCCCTAATTGACCTATAATTATTTCCTGTGGTAGGGTACACTATTACCCTGTAATATAATACCTGGTCCAATTTAAATATTATGGGTCAATATTAAGGTCTGATATTGCGCCTTGCGTTAGTTAACCATTGAAAGATGTCTTTGAATTTTTAAAGCATTTTTGAACTCTTATTTCTTCATTTTAAGCATCTCAGAACACTCTATTTCGCATAGGCATACATAGTAAAATTTAGGGTCACGCTGTGTAACCCCTAAATGACCTATAATTATTTCCTGTGGTAGGGTACACTATTTCCCTGTAATATAATACGTGGTCCAATTTAAAAATTATAGGTCAATATTAAGGTCCGATACCGTGCCGTTAGTTAACATAGAAAAATGTCTTTGAATTTTTAAAGCATTTTAGAACGCTTATTTCCTCATTTTAAGCTTCTCAGAACACTTTATTTCGCATAGGCATACATAGTAAACTTTAGGGTCACTCTGTGTACCCCCTAATTGACCTATAATTATTTCCTGTGGTAGGGTACACTATAACCCTGTAATATAATACGTGGTCCAGTTTAAAAATTATAGGTCAATATTAAGGTCCGATACCGTGCCGTTAGTTAACATAGAAAAGTGTCTTCGTATTTCCTTGTTTTAATGCACTATTTAAAATATACATAGTGTATCCCCTAATTGACCTATAATTATTTCCTGTGGTAGGGTACACTATTACCCTGTAATATATTACCTGGTCCAATTTAAATATTATGGGTCAATATTAAGGTCTGATATTGCGCCTAGCGTTAGTTAACCATTGAAAGATGTCTTTGAATTTTTAAAGCATTTTAGAACGCTTATTTCTTCATTTTAAGCTTCTCAGAACACTTTATTTCGCATAGGCATACATAGTAAACTTTAGGGTCACGCTGTGTACCCCCTAATTGACCTATAATTATTTCCTGTGGTAGGATACACTATAACCCTGTAATATAATACGTGGTCCAATTTAAAAATTATAGGTCAATATTAAGGTCCGATACCGTGCCGTTAGTTAACATAGAAAAGTGTCTTCGTATTTCCTTGTTTTAATGCACTATTTAAAATATACATAGTGTACCCCCTAATTGACCTATAATTATTTCCTGTGGAAGGGTACACTATTACCCTGTAATATAATACCTGGTCCAATTTAAATATTATGGGTCAATATTAAGGTCTGATATTGCGCCTTGCGTTAGTTAACCATTGAAAGATGTCTTTGAATTTTTAAAGCATTTTTGAACGCTTATTTCTTCATTTTAAGCATCTCAGAACACTCTATTTCGCATAGGCATACATAGTAAAATTAAGGGTCACGCTGTGTACCCCCTAAATGACCTATAAATATTTCCTTTGGTAGGGTACACTATTACCCTGTAATATAATACGTGGTCCAATTTAAAAATTATAGGTCAATATTAAGGTCCGATACCGTGCCGTTAGTTAACATAGAAAAATGTCTTTGAATTTTTAAAGCATTTTAGAATGCTTATTTCCTCATTTTAAGCTTCTCAGAACACTTTATTTCGCATAGGCATACATAGTAAAATTTAGGGTCACGCTGTGTACCCCCTAAATGACCTATAATTAATTCCTGTGGTAGGGTACACTATTACCCTGTAATATAATACGTGGTCCAATGTAAAAATTATAGGTCAATATTAAGTTCCGATACCGTGCTGTTAGTTAACATTGAAAAATGTCGTCGTATTTCCTTGTTTTAATGCACTATTTAAAATATACATAGTGTACCCCCTAATTGACCTATAATTATTTCCTGTGGTAGGGTACACTATTACCCTGTAATACAATACCTTGTTCAATTTAAATATTATGGGTCAATATTAAGGTTTGATATTGCGCCTTGCGTTAGTTAACCATTGAAAGATGTCTTTGAATTTTTAAAGCATTTTAGAACGCTTATTTCTTCATTTTAAGCTTCTCAGAACACTTTATTTCGCATAGGCATACATAGTAAACTTTAGGGTCACGCTGTGTACCCCCTAATTGACCTATAATTATTTCCTGTGGTAGGGTACACTATTACCCTGTAATATAATAGGTGGTCCAATTTAAAAATTATAGGTCAATATTAAGGTCCGATACCGTGCCGTTAGTTAGCATAGAAAAATGTCTTTGAATTTTTAAAGCATTTTAGAACGCTTATTTCCTCATTTTAAGCTTCTCAGAACACTTTATTTCGCATAGGCATACATAGTAAACTTTAGGGTCACTCTGCGTACCCCCTAATTGACCTATAATTATTTCCTGTGATAGGGTACACTATAACCCTGTAATATAATACGTGGTCCAATTTACAAATTATAGGTCAATACTAAGGTCCGATACCGTGCCGTTAGTTAACATAGAAAAGTGTCTTCGTATTTCCTTGTTTTAATGCACTATTTAAAATATAAATAGTGTACCCCCTAATTGACCTATAATTATTTCCTGTGGTAGGGTACACTATTACCCTGTAATACAATACCTTGTTCAATTTAAATATTATGGGTCAATATTAAGGTTTGATATTGCGCCTTGCGTTAGTTAACCATTGAAAGATGTCTTTGAATTTTTAAAGCATTTTAGAAGGCTTATTTCTTCATTTTAAGCTTCTCAGAACACTTTATTTCGCATAGGCATACATAGTAAACTTTAGGGTCACGCTGTGTACCCCCTAATTGACCTATAATTATTTCCTGTGGTAGGGTACACTATTACCCTGTAATATAATACGTGGTCCAATTTAAAAATTATAGGTCAATATTAAGGTCCGATACCGTGCCGTTAGTTAACATAGAAAAATGTCTTTGAATTTTTAAAGCATTTTAGAACGGTTATTTCCTCATTTTAAGCTTCTCAGAACACTTTATTTCGCATAGGCATACATAGTAAACTTTAGGGTCACTCTGTGTACCCCCTAATTGACCTATAATTATTTCCTGTAGTAGGGAACACTATAACCCTGTAATATAATACGTGGTCCAGTTTAAAAATTATAGGTCAATATTAAGGTCCGATACCGTGCCGTTAGTTAACATAGAAAAGTGTCTTCGTATTTCCTTGTTTTAATGCACTATTTAAAATATACATAGTGTATCCCCTAATTGACCTATAATTATTTCCTGTGGTAGGGTACAATATTACCCTGTAATATAATACCTGGTCCAATTGAAATATTATGGTTCCATATTAAGGTCTGATATCGCGCCTTGCGTTAGTTAACCATTGAAAGATGTCTTTGAATTTTTAAAGCATTTTAGAACGCTTATTTCTTCATTTTAAGCTTCTCAGAACACTCTATTTCGCATAGGCATACATAGTAAATTTTAGGGTCATGCTGTGTACCACCTAATTGACCTATAATTATTTCCTGTGGTAAGGTACACTATTACCCTGTAATATAATACGTGGTACAATTTAAAAATTATAGGTCAATATTAAGCTCCGATACCGTGCCGTTAGTTAACATAGAAAAGTGTCTTCGTATTTCCTTGTTTTAATGCACTATTTAAAATATACATAGTGTACCCCCTAATTGACCTATAATTATTTCCTGTGGTAGGGTGCACTATTACCCTGTAATATAATACCTGGTCCAATTTAAATATTATGGGTCAATATTAAGGTCTGATATTGCGCCTTGCGCTAGTTAACCATTGAAAGATGTCTTTGAATTTTTAAAGCATTTTAGAACGCTTATTTCTTCATTTTAAGCTTCTCAGAACACTTTATTTCGCATAGGCATACATAGTAAAATTTAGGGTCACGCTGTGTACCCCCTAAATGACCTATAATTATTTCCTGTGGTAGGGCACACTATTACCCTGTAATATAATACGTGGTCCAATTTAAAAATTATAGGTCAATATTAAGGTCCAATACCGTGCCGTTAGTTAACATAGAAAAATGTCTTTGAATTTTTAAAGCATTTTAGAACGCTTATTTCCTCATTTTAAGCTTCTCAGAACACTTTATTTCGCATAGGCATACATAGTAAACTTTAGGGTCACTCTGTGTACCCCCTAATTGACCTATAATTATTTCCTGTAGTAGGGTACACTATAACCCTGTAATATAATACGTGGTCCAGTTTAAAAATTATAGGTCAATATTAAGGTCCGATACCGTGCCGTTAGTTAACATAGAAAAGTGTCTTCGTATTTCCTTGTTTTAATGCACTATTTAAAATATACATAGTGTATCCCCTAATTGACCTATAAATATTTCCTGTGGTAGGGTACACTATTACCCTGTAATATAATACCTGGTCCAATTGAAATATTATGGTTCCATATTAAGGTCTGATATCGCGCCTTGCGTTAGTTAACCATTGAAAGATGTCTTTGAATTTTTAAAGCATTTTAGAACGCTTATTTCTTCATTTTAAGCTTCTCAGAACACTCTATTTCGCATAGGCATACATAGTAAATTTTAGGGTCATGCTGTGTACCACCTAATTGACCTATAATTATTTCCTGTGGTAAGGTACACTATTACCCTGTAATATAATACGTGGTACAATTTAAAAATTATAGGTCAATATTAAGGTCCGATACCGTGCCGTTAGTTAACATAGAAAAGTGTCTTCGTATTTCCTTGTTTTAATGCACTATTTAAAATATACATAGTGTACCCCCTAATTGACCTATAATTATTTCCTGTGGTAGGGTGCACTATTACCCTGTAATATAATACCTGGTCCAATTTAAATATTATGGGTCAATATTAAGGTCTGATATTGCGCCTTGCGCTAGTTAACCATTGAAAGATGTCTTTGAATTTTTAAAGCATTTTAGAACGCTTATTTCTTCATTTTAAGCTTCTCAGAACACTCTATTTCGCATAAACATACATAGTAAAATTTAGGGTCACGCTGTGTACCCCCTAAATGACCTATAATTATTTCCTGTGGTAGGGTACACTATTACCCTGTAATATAATACGTGGTCCAATTTAAAAATTATAGGTCAATATTAAGGTCCGATACCGTGCCGTTAGTTAACATTGAAAAATGTCTTTGAATTTTTAAAGCATTTTAGAACGCTTATTTCCTCATTTTAAGCTTCTCAGAACACTTTATTTCGCATAGGCATACATAGTAAACTTTAGGGTCACGCTGTGTACCCCCTAATTGACCTATAATTATTTCTTGTGGTAGGATACACTATAACCCTGCACTATAATACGTGGTCCAATTTAAAAATTATAGGTCAATATTAAGGTCAGATACCGTGCCGTTAGTTAACATAGAAAAGTGTCTTCGAATTTCCTTGTTTTAATGCACTATTTAAAATATACATAGTGTACCCCCTAATTGACCTATAATTATTTCCTGTGTTAGGGTACACTATTACCCTCAGATATAATACCTGGTTCAAGTTAAATATTATGGGTCAATATTAAGGTCTGATATTGCGCCTTGCGTTAGTTAACCATTGAAAGATGTCTTTGAATTTTTAAAGCATTTTAGAACGCTTATTTCTTCATTTTAAGCATCTCAGAACACTCTATTTCGCATAGGCATACATAGTAAACTTTAGGGTCACGCTGTGTACCCCCTAATTGACCTATAATTATTTCCTGTTGTAGGGTACACTATTACCCTGTAATATAATAGGTGGTCCAATTTAAAAATTATAGGTCAATATTAAGGTCCGATACCGTGCCGTTAGTTAGCATAGAAAAATGTCTTTGAATTTTAAAGCATTTTAGAACGCTTATTTCCTCATTTTAAGCTTCTCAGAACACTTCATTTCGCATAGGCATACATAGAAAACTTTAGGGTCACTCTGCGTACCCCCTAATTGACCTATAATTATTTCCTGTGGTAGGGTACACTATAACCCTGTAATATAATACGTGGTCCAATTTAAAAATTATAGGTCAATATTAAGGTCCGATACCGTGCCGTTAGTTAACATAGAAAAGTGTCTTCGTATTTTCTTGTTTTAATGCACTATTTAAAACATACATAGTGTACCCCCTAATTGACCTATAATTATTTCCTGTTGTAGGGTACACTATTACCCTGTAATATAATACCTGGTCCAATTGAAATATTATGGTTCCATATTAAGGTCTGATATCGCGCCTTGCGTTAGTTAACCATTGAAAGATGTCTTTGAATTTTTAAAGCATTTTAGAACGCTTATTTCTTCATTTTAAGCTTCTCAGAACACTCTATTTCGCATAGGCATACATAGTAAATTTTAGGGTCATGCTGTGTACCACCTAATTGACCTATAATTATTTCCTGTGGTAAGGTACACTATTACCCTGTAATATAATACGAGGTACAATTTAAAAATTATAGGTCAATATTAAGGTCCGATACCGTGCCGTTAGTTAACATAGAAAAATGTCTTTGAATTTTTAAAGCATTTTAGAACGCTTATTTCCTCATTTTAAGCTTCTCAGAACACTTTATTTCGCTTAGGCATACATAGTAAACTTTATGGTCACTCTGTGTACCCCCTAATTGACCTATAATTATTTCCTGTGGTAGGGTACACTATAACCCTGTAATATAATACGTGGTCCAGTTTAAAAATTATAGGTCAATATTAAGGTCCGATACCGTGCCGTTAGTTAACATAGAAAAGTGTCTTCGTATTTCCTTGTTTTAATGCACTATTTAAAATATACATAGTGTATCCCCTAATTGACCTATAATTATTTCCTGTGGTAGGGTACACTATTACCCTGTAATATAATACCTGGTCCAATTTAAATATTATGGGTCAATATTAAGGTCTGATATTGCGCCTTGCGTTAGTTAACCATTGAAAGATGTCTTTGAATTTTTAAAGCATTTTAGAACGCTTATTTCTTCATTTTAAGCATCTCAGAACACTCTATTTCGCATAGGCATATATAGTAAACTTTAGGGTCACTCTGTGTACCCCCTAATTGACCTATAATTATTTCCTGTGGTAGGGTACACTATAACCCTGTAATATAAAACGTGGTCAAATTTAAAAATTATAGGTCAATATTAAGGTCCGATACCGTGCCGTTAGTTAACATAGAAAAGTGTCTTCGTATTTCCTTGTTTTAATGCACTATTTAAAATATACATAGTGTACCCCCTAATTGACCTATAATTATTTCCTGTGGTAGGGTACTCTATTACCCTGTAATATAATACCTGGTCCAATTTAAATATTATGGGTCAATATTAAGGTCTGATATTGCGCCTAGCGTTAGTTAACCATTGAAAGATGTCTTTGAATTTTTAAAGCATTTTAGAACGCTTATTTCTTCATTTTAAGCTTCTCAGAACACTTTATTTCGCATAGGCATACATAGTAAACTTTAGGGTCACGCTGTGTACCCCCTAATTGACCTATAATTATTTCCTGTGGTAGGATACACTATAACCCTGTAATATAATACGTGGTCCCATTTAAAAATTATAGGTCAATATTAAGGTCCGATACCGTGCCGTTAGTTAACATAGAAAAGTGTCTTCGTATTTCCTTGTTTTAATGCACTATTTAAAATATACATAGTGTACCCCCTAATTGACCTATAATTATTTCCTGTGGAAGGGTACACTATTACCCTGTAATATAATACCTGGTCCAATTTAAATATTATGGGTCAATATTAAGGTCTGATATTGCGCCTTGCGTTAGTTAACCATTGAAAGATGTCTTTGAATTTTTAAAGCATTTTTGAACGCTTATTTCTTCATTTTAAGCATCTCAGAACACTCTATTTCGCATAGGCATACATAGTAAAATTTAGGGTCTCGCTGTGTACACCCTAAATGACCTATAAATATTTCCTGTGGTAGGGTACACTATTACCCTGTAATATAATACGTGGTCCAATTTAAAAATTATAGGTCAATATTAAGGTCCGATACCGTGCCGTTAGTTAACATAGAAAAATGTCTTTGAATTTTTAAAGCATTTTAGAATGCTTATTTCCTCATTTTAAGCTTCTCAGAACACTTTATTTCGCATAGGCATACATAGTAAAATTTAGGGTCACGCTGTGTACCACCTAAATAACCTATAATTAATTCCTGTGGTAGGGTACACTATTACCCTGTAATATAATACGTGGTCCAATGTAAAAATTATAGGTCAATATTAAGTTCCGATACCGTGCTGTTAGTTAACATTGAAAAATGTCGTCGTATTTCCTTGTTTTAATGCACTATTTAAAATATACATAGTGTACCCCCTAATTGACCTATAATTATTTCCTGTGGTAGGGTACACTATTACCCTGTAATACAATACCTTGTTCAATTTAAATATTATGGGTCAATATTAAGGTTTGATATTGCGCCTTGCGTTAGTTAACCATTGAAAGATGTCTTTGAATTTTTAAAGCATTTTAGAACGCTTATTTCTTCATTTTAAGCTTCTCAGAACACTTTATTTCGCATAGGCATACATAGTAAACTTTAGGGTCACGCTGTGTACCCCCTAATTGACCTATAATTATTTCCTGTGGTAGGGTACACTATTACCCTGTAATATAATAGGTGGTCCAATTTAAAAATTATAGGTCAATATTAAGGTCCGATACCGTGCCGTTAGTTAGCATAGAAAAATGTCTTTGAATTTTTAAAGCATTTTAGAACGCTTATTTCCTCATTTTAAGCTTCTCAGAACACTTTATTTCGCATAGGCATACATAGTAAACTTTAGGGTCACTCTGCGTACCCCCTAATTGACCTATAATTATTTCCTGTGATAGGGTACACTATAACCCTGTAATATAATACGTGGTACAATTTACAAATTATAGGTCAATATTAAGGTCCGATACCGTGCCGTTAGTTAACATAGAAAAGTGTCTTCGTATTTCCTTGTTTTAATGCACTATTTAAAATATACATAGTGTACCCCCTAATTGACCTATAATTATTTCCTGTGGTAGGGTGCACTATTACCCTGTAATATAATACCTGGTCCAATTTAAATATTATGGGTCAATATTAAGGTCTGATATTGCGCCTTGCGCTAGTTAACCATTGAAAGATGTCTTTGAATTTTTAAAGCATTTTAGAACGCTTATTTCTTCATTTTAAGCTTCTCAGAACACTTTATTTCGCATAGGCATACATAGTAAAATTTAGGGTCACGCTGTGTACCCCCTAAATGACCTATAATTATTTCCTGTGGTAGGGCACACTATTACCCTGTAATATAATACGTGGTCCAATTTAAAAATTATAGGTCAATATTAAGGTCCGATACCGTGCCGTTAGTTAACATAGAAAAATGTCTTTGAATTTTTAAAGCATTTTAGAACGCTTATTTCCTCATTTTAAGCTTCTCAGAACACTTTATTTCGCATAGGCATACATAGTAAACTTTAGGGTCACTCTGTGTACCCCCTAATTGACCTATAATTATTTCCTGTGGTAGGGTACACTATAACCCTGTAATATAATACGTGGTTCAGTTTAAAAATTATAGGTCAATATTAAGGTCCGATACCGTGCCGTTAGTTAACATAGAAAAGTGTCTTCGTATTTCCTTGTTTTAATGCACTATTTAAAATATACATAGTGTATCCCCTAATTGACCTATAATTATTTCCTGTGGTAGGGTACACTATTACCCTGTAATATAATACCTGGTCCAATTGAAATATTATGGTTCCATATTAAGGTCTGATATCGCGCCTTGCGTTAGTTAACCATTGAAAGATGTCTTTGAATTTTTAAAGCATTTTAGAACGCTTATTTCTTCATTTTAAGCTTCTCAGAACACTCTATTTCGCATAGGCATACATAATAAATTTTAGGGTCATGCTGTGTACCACCTAATTGACCTATAATTATTTCCTGTGGTAGGGTACACTATTACCCTGTAATATAATACGTGGTACAATTTAAAAATTATAGGTCAATATTAAGGTCCGATACCGTGCCGTTAGTTAACATAGAAAAGTGTCTTCGTATTTCCTTGTTTTAATGCACTAATTAAAATATACATAGTGTACCCCCTAATTGACCTATAATTATTTCCTGTGGTAGGGTGCACTAATACCCTGTAATATAATACCTGGTCCAATTTAAATATTATGGGTCAATATTAAGGTCTGATATTGCGCCTTGCGCTAGTTAACCATTGAAAGATGTCTTTGAATTTTTAAAGCATTTTAGAACGCTTATTTCTTCATTTTAAGCTTCTCAGAACACTCTATTTCGCATAAGCATACATAGTAAAATTTAGGGTCACGCTGTGTACCCCCTAAATGACCTATAATTGTTTCCTGTGGTAGGGTACACTATTACCCTGTAATATAATACGTGGTCCAATTTAAAAATTATAGGTCAATATTAAGGTCCGATACCGTGCCGTTAGTTAACATTGAAAAATGTCTTTGAATTTTTAAAGCATTTTAGAACGCTTATTTCCTCATTTTAAGCTTCTCAGAACACTTTATTTCGCATAGGCATACATAGTAAACTTTAGGGTCACGCTGTGTACCCCCTAATTGACCTATAATTATTTCCTGCGGTAGGATACACTATAACCCTGTAATATAATACGTGGTCCAATTTAAAAATTATAGGTCAATATTAAGGTCAGATACCGTGCCGTTAGTTAACATAGAAAAGTGTCTTCGAATTTCCTTGTTTTAATGCACTATTTAAAATATACATAGTGTACCCCCTAATTGACCTATAATTATTTCCTGTGGTAGGGTACACTATTACCCTCAGATATAATACCTGGTTCAAGTTAAATATTATGGGTCAATATTAAGGTCTGATATTGCGCCTTGCGTTAGTTAACCATTGAAAGATGTCTTTGAATTTTTAAAGCATTTTAGAACGCTTATTTCTTCATTTTAAGCATCTCAGAACACTCTATTTCGCATAGGCATACATAGTAAACTTTAAGGTCACGCTGTGTACCCCCTAATTGACCTATAATTATTTCCTGTTGTAGGGTACACTATTACCCTGTAATATAATAGGTGGTCCAATTTAAAAATTATAGGTCAATATTAAGGTCCGATACCGTGCCGTTAGTTAGCATAGAAAAATGTCTTTGAATTTTTAAAGCATTTTAGAACGCTTATTTCCTCATTTTAAGCTTCTCAGAACACTTCATTTCGCATAGGCATACATAGAAAACTTTAGGGTCACTCTGCGTACCCCCTAATTGACCTATAATTATTTCCTGTGGTAGGGTACACTATAACCCTGTAATATAATACGTGGTCCAATTTAAAAATTATAGGTCAATATTAAGGTCCGATACCGTGCCGTTAGTTAACATAGAAAAGTGTCTTCGTATTTTCTTGTTTTAATGCACTATTTAAAACATACATAGTGTACCCCCTAATTGACCTATAATTATTTCCTGTTGTAGGGTACACTATTACCCTGTAATATAATACCTGGTCCAATTGAAATATTATGGTTCCATATTAAGGTCTGATATCGCGCCTTGCGTTAGTTAACCATTGAAAGATGTCTTTGAATTTTTAAAGCATTTTAGAACGCTTATTTCTTCATTTTAAGCTTCTCAGAACACTCTATTTCGCATAGGCATACATAGTAAATTTTAGGGTCATGCTGTGTACCACCTAATTGACCTATAATTATTTCCTGTGGTAAGGTACACTATTAAACTGTAATATAATACGTGGTACAATTTAAAAATTATAGGTCAATATTAAGGTCCGATACCGTGCCGTTAGTTAACATAGAAAAGTGTCTTCGTATTTCCTTGTTTTAATGCACTATTTAAAATATACATAGTGTACCCCCTAATTGACCTATAATTATTTCCTGTGGTAGGGTGCACTATTACCCTGTAATATAATACCTGGTCCAATTTAAATATTATGGGTCAATATTAAGGTCTGATATTGCGCCTTGCGCTAGTTAACCATTGAAAGATGTCTTTGAATTTTTAAAGCATTTTAGAACGCTTATTTCTTCATTTTAAGCTTCTCAGAACACTTTATTTCGCATAGGCATACATAGTAAAATTTAGGGTCACGCTGTGTACCCCCTAAATGACCTATAATTATTTCCTGTGGTAGGGTACACTATTACCCTGTAATATAATAGGTGGTCCAATTTAAAAATTATAGGTCAATATTAAGGTCCGATACCGTGCCGTTAGTTAGCATAGAAAAATGTCTTTGAATTTTAAAAGCATTTTAGAACGCTTATTTCCTCATTTTAAGCTTCTCAGAACACTTTATTTCGCATAATCATACATAGAAAACTTTAGGGTCACACTGTGTACCCCCTAATTGACCTATAATTATTTCCTGTGGTAGGGTACACTATTACCCTGTAATATAATACCTGGTCCAATTTAAATATTATGGGTCAATATTAAGGTCTGATATTGCGCCTTGCGTTAGTTAACCATTGGAAGATGTCTTTGAATTTTTAAAGCATTTTAGAACGCTTATTTCTTCTTTTTAAGCATCTCAGAACACTCTATTTCGCATAGGCATACATAGTAAAATTTAGGGTCACGCTGTGTACCCCCTAAATGACCTATAATTATTTCCTGTGGTAGGGTACACTATTACCCTGTAATATAATACGTGGTCCAATTTAAAAATTATAGGTCAATATTAAGGTCCGATACCGTGCCGTTAGTTAACATAGAAAAATGTCTTTGAATTTTTAAAGAATTTTAGAACGCTTATTTCCTCATTTTAAGCTTCTCAGAACACTTTATTTCGCATAGGCATACGTAGTAAACTTTAGGGTCACGCTGTGTACCCCCTAATTGACCTATAATTATTTCCTTTGGTAGGGTACACTATTACCCTGTAATATAATACCTGGTCCAATTTAAATTTTATGGGTCAATATTAAGGTCTGATATTGCGCCTTGCGTTAGTTAACCATTGAAAGATGTCTTTGAATTTTTAAAGCATTTTAGACCGCTTATTTCTTCATTTTAAGCTTCTCAGAACACTCTATTTCGCATAGGCATACATAGTAAAATTTAGGGTCACGCTGTGTACCCCCTAAATGACCTATAATTATTTCCTGTGGTAGGGTACACTATTACCCTGTAATATAATACGTGATCCAATTTAAAAATTATAGGTCAATATTAAGTTCCGATACCGTGCCGTTAGTTAACATTGAAAAATGTCTTCGTATTTCCTTGTTTTAATGCACTATTTAAAATACACATAGTGTACCCCCTAATTGACCTATAATTATTTCCTGTGGTAGGGTACACTATTACCCTGTAATACAATACCTGGTTCAATTTAAATATTATGGGTCAATATTAAGGTTTGATATTGCGCCTTGCGTTAGTTAACCATTGAAAGATGTCTTTGAATTTTTAAAGCATTTTAGAACGCTTATTTCTTCATTTTAAGCTTCTCAGAACACTTTATTTCACATAGGCATACATAGTAAACTTTAGGGTCACGCTGTGTACCTTCTAATTGACCTATAATTATTTCCTGTGGTAGGGTACACTATTACCCTGTAATATAATAGGTGGTCCAATTTAAAAATTATAGGTCATTTTAAGGTCCGATACCGTGCCGTTAGTTAGCATAGAAAAATGTCTTTGAATTTTTAAAGCATTTTAGAACGCTTATTTCCTCATTTTAAGCTTCTCAGAACACTTTATTTCGCATAGGCATACATAGTAAACTTTAGGGTCACTCTGCGTACCCCCTAATTGACCTATAATTATTTCCTGTGGTAGGGTACACTATAACCCTGTAATATAATACGTGGTCCAATTTAAAAATTATAGGTCAATATTAATTTCCGATACCGTGCCGTTAGTTAACATAGAAAAGTGTCTTCGTATTTCCTTGTTTTAATGCACTATTTAAAATATACATAGTGTACCCCCTAATTGACCTATAATTATTTCCTGTGGTAGGGTACACTATTACCCTGTAATATAATACCTGGTCCAATTTAAATATTATGGGTCAATATTAAGGTCTGATATTGCGCCTTGCGTTAGTTAACCATTGAAAGATGTCTTTGAATTTTTAAAGCATTTTTGAACGCTTATTTCTTCATTTTAAGCATCTCAGAACACTCTATTTCGCATAGGCATACATAGTAAAATTTAGGGTCACGCTGTGTACCCCCTAAATGACCTATAATTATTTCCTGTGGTAGGGTACATTATTACCCTGTAATATAATACGTGGTCCAATTTAAAAATTATAAGTCAATATTAAGGTCCGATACCGTGCCGTTAGTTAACATAGAAAAATGTCTTTGAATTTTTAAAGCATTTTAGAACGCTTATTTCCTCATTTTAAGCTTCTCAGAACACTTTATTTCGCATAGGCATACATAGTAAAATTTAGGGTCACGCTGTGTACCCCCTAAATGACCTATAATTAATTCCTGTGGTAGGGTACACTATTACCCTGTAATATAATACGTGGTCCAATGTAAAAATTATAGGTCAATATTAAGTTCCGATACCGTGCCGTTAGTTAACATTGAAAAATGTCTTCGTATTCCCTTGTTTTAATGCACTATTTAAAATATACATAGTGTACCCCCTAATTGACCTATAATTATTTCCTGTGGTAGGGTACACTATTACCCTGTAATACAATACCTTGTTCAATTTAAATATTATGGGTCAATATTAAGGTTTGATATTGCGCCTTGGGTTAGTTAACCATTGAAAGATGTCTTTGAATTTTTAAAGCATTTTAGAACGCTTATTTCTTCATTTTAAGCTTCTCAGAACACTGTATTTCGCATAGGCATACATAGTAAACTTTAGGGTCACGCTGTGTACCCCCTAATTGACCTATAATTATTTCCTGTGGTAGGGTACACTATTACCCTGTAATATAATAGGTGGTCCAATTTAAAAATTATAGGTCAATATTAAGGTCCGATACCGTGCCGTTAGTTAGCATAGAAAAATGTCTTTGAATTTTAAAGCATTTTAGAACGCTTATTTCCTCATTTTAAGCTTCTCAGAACACTTTATTTCGCATAGGCATACATAGTAAACTTTAGGGTCACACTGTGTACCCCCTAATTGACCTATAATTATTTCCTGTGGTAGGGTACACTATAACCCTGTAATATAATACGTGGTCCAATTTAAAAATTATAGATCAATATTAAGGTCCGATACCGTGCCGTTAGTTAACATAGAAAAGTGTCTTCGTATTTCCTTGTTTTAATGCACTATTTAAAATATACATAGTGTACCCCCTAATTGACCTATAATTATTTCCTGTTTAAGGGTACACTATTACCCTGTAATATAATACCTGGTCCAATTAAATATTATGGGTCAATATTAAGGTCTGATATTGCGCCTTGCGTTAGTTAACCATTGAAAGATGTCTTTGAATTTTTAAAGCATTTTAGAACGCTTATTTCTTCATTTTAAGCATCTCAGAACACTCTATTTCGCATAGGCATGCATAGTAAAATTTAGGGTCACGCTGTGTACCCCCTAAATGACCTATAATTATTTCCTGTGGTAGGGTACATTATTACCCTGTAATATAATACGTGGTCCAATTTAAAAATTATAGGTCAATATTAAGGTCCGATACCGTGCCGTTAGTTAACATAGAAAAATGTCTTTGAATTTTTAAAGCATTTTAGAACGCTTATTTCCTCATTTTAAGCTTCTCAGAACACTTTATTTCGCATAGGCATACATAGTAAAATTTAGGGTCACGCTGTGTACCCCCTAAATGACCTATAATTAATTCCTGTGGTAGGGTACACTATTACCCTGTAATATAATACGTGGTCCAATGTAAAAATTATAGGTCAATATTAAGTTCCGATACCGTGCCGTTAGTTAACATTGAAAAATGTCTTCGTATTTCCTTGTTTTAATGCACTATTTAAAATATACATAGTGTACCCCCTAATTGACCTATAATTATTTCCTGTGGTAGGGTACACTATTACCCTGTAATACAATACCTTGTTCAATTTAAATATTATGGGTCAATATTAAGGTTTGATATTGCGCCTTGCGTTAGTTAACCATTGAAAGATGTCTTTGAATTTTTAAAGCATTTAGAACGCTTATTTCTTCATTTTAAGCTTCTCAGAACACTTTATTTCGCATAGGCATACATAGTAACTTTAGGGTCACGCTGTGTACCCCCTAATTGACCTATAATTATTTCCTGTGGTAGGGTACACTATTACCCTGTAATATAATAGGTGGTCCAATTTAAAAATTATAGGTCAATATTAAGGTCCGATACCGTGCCGTTAGTTAGCATAGAAAAATGTCTTTGAATTTTAAAAGCATTTTAGAACGCTTATTTCCTCATTTTAAGCTTCTCAGAACACTTTATTTCGCATAGGCATACATAGTAAACTTTAGGGTCACATTGTGTACCCCCTAATTGACCTATAATTATTTCCTGTGGTAGGGTACACTATTACCCTGTACTATAATACGTGGTCCAATTTAAAAATTATGGGTCAATATTAAGGTCCGATACCGTGCCGTTAGTTAACATAGAAAAGTGTCTTCGTATTTCCTTGTTTTAATGCACAATTTAAAATATACATAGTGTACCCCCTAATTGACCTATAATTATTTCCTGTGGTAGGGTACACTATTACCCTGTAATATAATACCTGGTCCAATTTAAATATTATGGGTCAATATTAAGGTCTGATATTGCGCCTTGCGCTAGTTAACCATTGAAAGATGTCTTTGAATTTTTAAAGCATTTAGAACGCTTATTTCTTCATTTTAAGCTTCTCAGAACACTTTATTTCGCATAGGCATACATAGTAAACTTTAGGGTCACTCTGCGTACCCCCTAATTGACCTATAATTATTTCCTGTGGTAGGGTACACTATAACCCTGTAATATAATACGTGGTCCAATTTAAAAATTATAGGTCAATATTAAGGTCCGATACCGTGCCGTTAGTTAACATAGAAAAGTGTCTTCGTATTTCCTTGTTTTAATGCACTATTTAAAATATACATAGTGTACCCCCTAATTGACCTATAATTATTTCCTGTGGAAGGGTACACTAATACCCTGTAATATAATACCTGGTCCAATTTAAATATTATGGGTCAATATTAAGGTCTGATATTGCGCCTTGCGTTAGTTAACCATTGAAAGATGTCTTTGAATTTTTAAGCATTTTAGAACGCTTATTTCTTCATTTTAAGCTTCTCAGAACACTCTATTTCGCATAGGCATACATAGTAAATTTTAGGGTCATGCTGTGTACCACCTAATTGACCTATAATTATTTCCTGTGGTAAGGTACACTATTACCCTGTAATATAATACGTGGTACAATTTAAAAATTATAGGTCAATATTAAGGTCCGATACCGTGCCGTTAGTTAACATAGAAAAGTGTCTTCGTATTTCCTTGTTTTAATGCACTATTTAAAATATACATAGTGTACCCCCTAATTGACCTATAATTATTTCCTGTGGTAGGGTGAACTATTACCCTGTAATATAATACCTGGTCCAATTTAAATATTATGGGTCAATATTAAGGTCTGATATTGCGCCTTGCGCTAGTTAACCATTGAAAGATGTCTTTGAATTTTTAAAGCATTTTAGAACGCTTATTTTTTAATTTAAGCTTCTCAGAACACTTTATTTCGCATAGGCATACATAGTAAAATTTAGGGTCACGCTGTGTACCCCCTAAATGACCTATAATTATTTCCTGTGGTAGGGCACACTATTACCCTGTAATATAATACGTGGTCCAATTTAAAAATTATAGGTCAATATTAAGGTCCGATACCGTGCCGTTAGTTAACATAGAAAAATGTCTTTGAATTTTTAAAGCATTTTACAACGCTTATTTCCTCATTTTAAGCTTCTCAGAACACTTTATTTCGCATAGGCATACATAGTAAACTTTAGGGTCACTCTGTGTACCCCCTAATTGACCTATAATTATTTCCTGTGGTAGGGTACACTATAACCCTGTAATATAATACGTGGTCCAGTTTAAAAATTATAGGTCAATATTAAGGTCCGATACCGTGCCGTTAGTTAACATAGAAAAGTGTCTTCGTATTTCCTTGTTTTAATGCACTATTTAAAATATACATAGTGTATCCCCTAATTGACCTATAATTATTTCCTGTGGTAGGGTACACTATTACCCTGTAATATAATACCTGGTCCAATTTAAATATTATGGGTCAATATTAAGGTCTGATATTGCGCCTTGCGTTAGTTAACCATTGAAAGATGTCTTTGAATTTTTAAAGCATTTTAGAACGCTTATTTCTTCATTTTAAGCATCTCAGAACACTCTATTTCGCATAGGCATATATAGTAAACTTTAGGGTCACTCTGTGTACCCCCTAATTGATCTATAATTATTTCCTGTGGTAGGGTACACTATAACCCTGTAATATAATACGTGGTCAAATTTAAAAATTATAGGTCAATATTAAGGTCCGATACCGTGCCGTTAGTTAACATAGAAAGTGTCTTCGTATTTCCTTGTTTTAATGCACTATTTAAAATATACATAGTGTACCCCCTAATTGACCTATAATTATTTCCTGTGGTAGGGTACACTATTACCCCTGTAATATAATACCTGGTCCAATTTAAATATTATGGGTCAATATTAAGGTCTGATATTGCGCCTTGCGTTAGTTAACCATTGAAAGATGTCTTTGAATTTTTAAAGCATTTTAGAACGCTTATTTCTTCATTTTAAGCTTCTCAGAACACTTTATTTCGCATAGGCATACATAGTAAACTTTATGGTCACGCTGTGTACCCCCTAATTGACCTATAATTATTTCCTGTGGTAGGATACACTATAACCCTGTAATATAATACGTGGTCCAATTTAAAAATTATAGGTCAATATTAAGGTCCGATACCGTGCCGTTAGTTAACATAGAAAAGTGTCTTCGTATTTCCTTGTTTTAATGCACTATTTAAAATATACATAGTGTACCCCCTATTGACCTATAATTATTTCCTGTGGAAGGGTACACTATTACCCTGTAATATAATACCTGGTCCAATTTAAATATTATGGGTCAATATTAAGGTCTGATATTGCGCCTTGCGTTAGTTAACCATTGAAGATGTCTTTGAATTTTTAAAGCATTTTTGAACGCTTATTTCTTCATTTAAGCATCTCAGAACACTCTATTTCGCATAGGCATACATAGTAAATTTAGGGTCACGCTGTGTACCCCCTAAATGACCTATAAATATTTCCTGTGGTAGGGTACACTATTACCCTGTAATATAATACGTGGTCCAATTTAAAAATTATAGGTCAATATTAAGGTCCGATACCGTGCCGTTAGTTAACATAGAAAAGTGTCTTCGTATTTCCTTGTTTAATGCACTATTTAAAATATACATAGTGTACCCCCTAATTGACCTATAATTATTTCCTGTGGAAGGGTACACTATTACCCTGTAATATAATACCTGGTCCAATTTAAATATTATGGGTCAATATTAAGGTCTGATATTGCGCCTAGCGTTAGTTAACCATTGAAAGATGTCTTTGAATTTTTAAAGCATTTTAGAACGCTTATTTCTTCATTTAAGCTTCTCAGAACACTTTATTTCGCATAGGCATACATAGTAAACTTTATGGTCACGCTGTGTACCCCCTAATTGACTATAATTATTTCCTGTGGTAGGATACACTATAACCCTGTAATATAATACGTGGTCCAATTTAAAAATTATAGGTCAATATTAAGGTCCGATACCGTGCCGTTAGTTAACATAGAAAAGTGTCTTCGTATTTCCTTGTTTTAATGCACTATTTAAAATATACATAGTGTACCCCCTAATTGACCTATAATTATTTCCTGTGGTAGGGTACACTATTACCCTGTAATATAATACCTGGTCCAATTTAAATATTATGGGTCAATATTAAGGTCTGATATTGCGCCTTGCGTTAGTTAACCATTGAAAGATGTCTTTGAATTTTTAAAGCATTTTAGAACGCTTATTTCTTCATTTTAAGCTTCTCAGAACACTTTATTTCGCATAGGCATACATAGTAAACTTTATGGTCACGCTGTGTACCCCCTAATTGACCTATAATTATTTCCTGTGGTAGGATACACTATAACCCTGTAATATAATACGTGGTCCAATTTAAAAAATTATAGGTCAATATTAAGGTCCGATACCGTGCCGTTAGTTAACATAGAAAAGTGTCTTCGTATTTCTTGTTTTAATGCACTATTTAAAATATACATAGTGTACCCCCTAATTGACCTATAATTATTTTCCTGTGGGAAGGGGTACACTATTACCCTGTAATATAATACCTGTCCAATTTAAATATTATGGGTCAATATTAAGGTCTGATATTGCGCCTTGCGTTAGTTAACCATTGAAAGATGTCTTTGAATTTTTAAAGCATTTTTGAACGCTTATTTCTTCATTTTAAGCATCTCAGAACACTCTATTTCGCATAGGCAACATAGTAAAATTTAGGGTCACGCTGTGTACCCCCTAAATGACCTATAAATATTTCCTGTGGTAGGGTACACTATTACCCTGTAATATAATACGTGGTCCAATTTAAAAATTATAGGTCAATATTAAGGTCCGATACCGTGCCGTTAGTTAACATAGAAAAGTGTCTTCGTATTCCTTGTTTTAATGCACTATTTAAAATATACATAGTGTACCCCCTAATTGACCTATAATTATTTCCTGTGGAAGGGTACACTATTACCCTGTAATATAATACCTGGTCCAATTTAAATATTATGGGTCAATATTAAGGTCTGATATTGCGCCTAGCGTTAGTTAACCATTGAAAGATGTCTTTGAATTTTTAAAGCATTTTAGAACGCTTATTTCTTCATTTTAAGCTTCTCAGAACACTTTATTTCGCATAGGCATACATAGTAAACTTTATGGTCACGCTGTGTACCCCCTAATTGACCTATAATTAATTCCTGTGGTAGGGTACACTATTACCCTGTAATATAATACGTGGTCCAATGTAAAAATTATAGGTCAATATTAAGTTCCGATACCGTGCTGTTAGTTAACATTGAAAAATGTCGTCGTATTTCCTTGTTTTAATGCACTATTTAAAATATACATAGTGTACCCCCTAATTGACCTATAATTATTTCCTGTGGTAGGGTACACTATTACCCGGTAATACAATACCTTGTTCAATTTAAATATTATGGGTCAATATTAAGGTTGATATTGCGCCTTGCGTTTGTTAACCATTGAAGATGTCTTTGAATTTTTAAAGCATTTAGAACGCTTATTTCTTCATTTTAAGCTTCTCAGAACACTTTATTCGCATAGGCATACATAGTAAACTTTAGGGTCACGCTGTGTACCCCCTAATTGACCTATAATTATTTCCTGTGGTAGGGTACACTATTACCCTGTAATATAATAGGTGGTCCAATTTAAAAATTATAGGTCAATATTAAGG